>NC_036870.1:4199776-4247734 GCF_002910315.2 Salvelinus sp. IW2-2015 | reverse complement strand
GCATAATGTTTTTTTTGTTTTTTATATTTACTACCATTTTATATTATTTGTTATCGTTTATACTTTATTACAATGTATATTTTATACATTTTGCTTTGGCAATATTGACACACATAGTTCTTCATGCCAACTAAAGCAGCTTGATAATTTGAGAGAGAGAGAGAGGAGAGAGAGAAGAGAGAGAGAGAGAGAGAGAGAGAGAAGCAGAGAGACGAGAGAGAGAGAGAGGAGAGAAGAGAGAGAGAGAGAGGAGAGAGGAGAGAGAGAGAGAGAGAGAGAGAGAGAGAGGAGAAGAGAACGAGAGAGAGAGAGAGAGAGAGAGAGAGAGAGAGAGAGAGAGAGCTGAGAGAGAGAGAGAGAGAGAGCAGGAGAGAGAGAGAGAGAGAGAGAGAGAGAGAGAGAGAGAGAAGAGTCATACTCTAATTCACTGAATTTGGATTACCAACACAGACTGACAAGCTGAATTAGATGAAAGCCCTCTATACGGCAGACCAATCCGAACTCCTCTCTCGGCATGTCAAGCCAACTCATTATCTTAGCCAATCATGGCTAGTGGAAAGATTGACAGCTTATCTGTGGCTTAACCAACAAGGCTTGTAATTCAACAATTTTATTCGTATTTACAAATGGCATACACGTTTGTTATTGAGGCACATGAAAGTTCACATGTTCGAGAAGGCATTTCTCGAACGGCTCTCCTGTGAAGTTGTGACTTGTGACATATGCCTAGTTTCCTGAATRGAGTCACAAATAAACTGTGATTTCGTAGGAAATTGACCCAGTATAAACTTTGACTGCTAACACAAGGTGCTTCAGAGTCATTGAGCCACCCTTTTCATCCTCTTATCCCAGAGTAGTTACTAACCTGCTGAGAATAAGAATATAACAGGGTTTTGAGAGCCTCTAATCCGTAGCCCTCAAGGGAAAAACTATTAAAGATTCTACCTGATGCTAATGCACTGATGAATGTGACAGGTCTCGAAGAAGAGTCCTCTTGACAATCCACCAGGAATAAGTCATTTACCAGGACCTGCAGACAGATGTAAGCACAAAATCACTGTCAGCAGCTGACATACTCATAAATGAACCATCACAGAGACCAGGTAGGAATTTAGGGGTTGCAGTCCTAGAAAAATGCTGATAATGATTAAAGGGTAACTCAGCTTCTTTTCACATTTGGGTTGTTATTATGTATTTAGTGATGTTCTACACAGTTTGTGTAATTTTATATCTACTGACTGTTAAGTGATGAGCAACAACGTAAATAGCTTCTGTGACGTTTTCAAGCAGGATCCTTGATATGACTAACAAACTAAATGATGGCCCTTTTCCCTTTATTGAGATTACAACCTCTTACTTTGTTATTTGAAAATGAAATAATCTCCAAAATATTCAAATGTATAAAAAAAGCCATAAAAAATTGGTTGTAATTTCAGTTTAATCCACAAGAAAATACAGAACAAATAATACATCAAATATTTTGGTTAAACTCAAATGTACTAAACAATAAAAAAAAAGTAAAATAAATAAATAATATATATATATATATATATATATACAGTTTAAGTCATAAGTTTACATACACCTTAGCCAAATACATTTAAACTCAGTTTTTCACAATTCCTGACATTTAATCATAGTAAAAATTCCCGGTCTTAGGTCAGTTAGAATCACCACTTTATTTTAAGAATGTGAAACGTCAGAATAATAGTAGAGAGAATTATTTATTTCAGCTTTCATTTCTTTCCTCACATTCCCAGTGGGTCAGAAGTTTACATACACTCAATTAGTAGTTGGTAGCATTGGCTTTAAATTGTTTAACTTGGGTCAAACGTTTCGGGTAGCCTTCCACCAGCTTCCCACAACAAGTTGGGTGAATTTTTGCCCATTCCTCCTGACAGAGCTGGTGTGACTGAGTCAGGTTTGTAGGCCTCCTTGCTCGCACACGCTTTTTCAGTTCTGCCCACAAATTTTCTATAGGATTGAGGTCAGGGCTTTGTGATGGCCACTCCAATACCTTGACTTTGTTGTCCTTAAGCCATTTTGCCAAAACTTTGGAAGTATGCTTGGGGTCATTCCCCATTTGGGAGACCCATTTGCGACCAAGCTTTAACTTCCTGACTGATGTCTTGAGAAAACATAATTTTTGTTTCCTCATGATGCCACTATTTTGTTGAAGTGCAACCAGTCCCTCTGCAGCAAAAGCACCCACAACATGATGCTCGCACCCCCGTGCTTCACGGTTGGTGTGGTGTTTTTCAGCTTGCAAGCTTCCCCCTTTTCCTCGCAACATAACGATGCTCACTTATGGCCAAACAGTTTCTACTTTTGTTTCATCAGACCAGAGGACATTTCTCCAAAAAGTACGATCTTTGTCCATGTGCAGTTGGCAAACCGTAGTCTGGCTTTTTTATGGTGGTTTTGGAGCAGTGGCTTCTTCTTGCTGAGCGGGCCTTTCAGGTTATAATCGATATAGGACTTGTTTTTTAACTGTGGATATAGATACTTGTGTACCTGTTTCCTCAGCATATTCAACAACGGTCCTTTGCTGTTGGTTCTGGGATTGATTTGGCACTTTTCGCAACCAAAGTAACGTTCATCTCTAGGAGACAGAACGCGTCTCCTTCCTGAGCGGTATGACGGCTGTGTGGTCCGTGGTGTTAATACTTGTGTACTATTGTTTGTACAGAGGAATGTGGTACCTTCAGGCAATTTGGAAATTTCTTCCAATGGATTTGAACCAGACTTGTGGAGGTCTACAATTTTTTTTGAGGTCTTGACTGATTTCTTTTGATTTMCRCATGATGTCAAGCAAAGAGGCACTGAGTTTGAATGTAGGCCTTGAAATACATCCYCAGGTACACCTCCAATTGACTCAAATGWTGTCAATTAGCCTATCAGAAGCTTCTAAAGCCATGACATCATTTTTTGGAATTTTCCTAGCTGTTTAAAGGCTCTGTCAACTTAATGTATGTAAACTTCTGACCCACTGGAATTGTGATTCAGTGAATTATAAGTGAAATAATCTGTCTGTAAACAATTGTTGGAAAAATTACTTGGGTCATGCTGTCACGGCCGTCGTAGGGAGGAGACCAAGGCGCAGCGTGATAAGCTCTTTATTTAAAGAATGAACACTGAACATAACGAACAAAATAACAAAACGAACCGTGAAGCTAATATGGCTAGTGCAGACAGGCAACTAAACATAGAATAAGAACCCACAAATACCCAAGGGAAAATGGTAACCTAAATATGATCCCCAATCAGAGACAACGATAAACAGCTGCCTCTGATTGGGAACCAATTCAGGCCACCATAGACCTACATATGCCTAGACTTACAAACACCCCWWGACATACAAAACCCCTATACAATACAAAACAAGCATACCCACCCTCGTCACACCCTGACCTAACCAAAATAATAAAGAAAACATAGATAACTAAGGTCAGAGCGTGACACATGCACAAAGTAGATGTCCTAACCGACTTTCCAAAACTATAGTTTGTTTACAATAAATTTGTGAGTGGTTGAAAAACGAGTTTTAATGACTCCAACCTAAGTGTATGTAAACTTCCGACTTCAACTGAATATATATATATATACACACAAAAAAGGCAAACTCAGTTCCATCATTCATTGAATCGGATGGCTCATTCATCACAAAATCAACTGATATTGCCAACTACTTTAATACTTTTTTCATTGGCAAGGTTTCAAACTTGGGCATGAAATGGCAGCAACGAACGCTGACACTACACATCCAAGTATACCTGACCAAATTATGAAAGACAAGCATTCTATTTTAGAATTCTGTAAAATGAGTGTGGAAGAGGTGAAACAATTATTGTTGTCTATCAACAATGACAAGGCACCGGGGTCTGACAACTTGGATGGAAAATTACTGAGGATAAAAGCTGATGATATTCCCACCCCTATTTGCCATATTTTCCATTTTTACCTACTAGAATGTGTGTGGCACAACACGTAGACAAATGACTGCTGATTGGCTGAGATAAATTACTGATAAAAAGATTGAGGGGGCTGTTTTGTTAGACTTCATCAGGTATTCTGTGCTCTCTGGCGCACTCAGACGAGAGTGCTCTGAAATTGGAGTAGATGTCGAGACTGAATTTACGAACTCACCCGAAATGGTTACTTGCATAGTGGAGTCTTTTGTTAAGACATGTAGCTAGCTAGCTAGGTAAACAATGAACCATAATCACAACTCATGACATTACTACCCTGTATGAATCTACAGGTAACTAACCAACCAGGTTCAATGTTAGCTAGCTAACATTAGACTATAGCTAGCTAAGCAAATGGCTCTGAGATACGAATAATAAGGTTATACACGTAATGTTAGCTAGTGAGCCAGCCAGCTAATGTTACCTAGCTAGATAAACAATGAACCATAATCACAACTCATGACGTTACTACCCTGCATGCATCTGCAGGTAGCTAACCAACCAGGTTCAATGTTAGCTAGCTAATTTTAGGTTATAGCTAGCCAATCAAATGGCTCTTTCTGTCAAAATTAGAAAAGTGCAACATCTCCCTCAACGTGATCAAGACAAAGGAGATGATTGTGGACAACAGGGAAAGGAGGACCGAGAACGCCCTCATTATTATCGACAGGCTGTAGTGGAGCAGGTTGAGAGCTTCAAGTTCCTTGGCGTCCACATCACCAACAAACTAACATGGTCCAAGCACACCAAGACAGTCGTGAAGAGGGCACGACAAAACCTATTCCCCCTCAGGAGACTGAAAAGATTTGGCATGGGTCCTTTGATTCTCAAAAGGTTGCAGCTGCACCATCGAGAGCATACTGACGGGTTGCATCACTYCCTGGTATGGAAACTGRTCAGGCTCCGACTTCAAGGCACTACAGATGGTAGTGCGTACGGCCCAGTACATCACTGGGGCCAAGCTTCCTGCCATCCAGGACCTCTATACCAGGCAGTGTCAGAGGAAGGCCATAGACTGTTCTCTCTGCTACCGGAGTGCCAAGTCTAGGTCCAAGAGGCTTCTGAACAGGTTCTACCCCCAAGCCATAAGACTCCTTAACATCTAATCAAATGGCTACCCAGACTATTTGCATTGGCCACCCCCCCCAAGAACAAAATTGTAAGACGCTGCACCAGGCTGGGAAGACTGAATCTGCAATAGGTAAGTGCACTTGGTTTGAAGAAATCAACTGTGGGAGGCAATTATTAGGAAAATGGAAGACATACAGACACTGATAATCTCCTCGATCTGGGGCTCCACGCAAGATCTCACCCGTGGGTCAAAATGATCACAGAAACGGTGAGGCAAAATCCAGAACCACACGGGGGACCTAGTGAATGACCTACAGAGAGCTGGGACCAAAAGTAACAAAGCCTACCATCAGTAACACACTACGCCGCCAGGGACTCAAAATCCTGCAGTGCCAGACGTGTCCCCTGCTTAAGCCAGTACATCCAGGCCCGTCTGAAGTTTGCTAGAGAGCATTTGGATGATCCAGAAGAAGATTGGGAGAATGTCATATGGTCAGATGAAACCAAAATAAAACTTTTTGGTAAAAACTCAACTCGTCGTGTTTGGAGGACAAAGAATGCTGAGTTGCATCCAAAGACACCAATACCTACTGTGAAGCATGGGGGTGGAAACATCATGCTTGGGGCTGTTTTTCTGCAAAGGGACCAGGACGACTGATCCGTGTAAAGGAAAGAATGAATGGAGCCATGTATCGTGAGATTTTGAGTGAAAACCTCCTTCCATCAGCAAGGGCAATTGAAGGAAAATGTTGGCTGGGTCTTTCAGCATGACAATGATCCCAAACACACCGCCCGGGCAACGAAGGAGTGGCTTCGTCAGAAGCATTCAAGGTCCTGGAGTGGCTAGGCCAGTCTCCAGATCTCAACCCCATAGAAAATCTTTGGAGGGAGTTGAAAGTCCGTGTTGCCCAGCAACAGCCCCAAAACATCACTGGCTCTAGAGGAGATCTGCATGGAGAATGGGCCAAAATACCAGCAACAGTGTGTGAAACCTTGTGAAGACTAACAGAAAACGTTTGACCTCTGTCATTGCCAACAAAGGGTATATAACAAAGTATTGAGATAAACTTTTGTTATTGACCAAATACTTGCTTATTTTCCACAATAATTTGCAAATAAATTCATTAAAAATCCTACAATGTGATTTTCTGGAAATTCTTTTCTCATTTTGTCTGTCATAGTTGTATTGTACCTATGATGAAAATTACAGGCCTCTCTCATCTTTTTAAGTGGGAGAACTTGCACAATTGGGGCTGACTAAATACTTTTTTGCCCCACTGTACAATGAACATATTACCTCAATTACCTCGACAACCGCGGCCGCACATTGACTTTGTACCGGTACTCCCCGTATACTGCCCCGCTATTGTTATTTACTGCTGCTCTTTAATTATTTGTTATTCTTATCTCTTTTTTGGGGGGGGGGGGGGGGGTTCTTAAACTGGCATTGTTGGTTAAGGGCTTATAAGTAAGCATTTCACTTTAAGGTCTACACCTGTTGTATTCGGCACATGTGACAAATACAATTTTATTTTATTTGAGTGTTGTTGATCCATCCTCAGTTTTCCCCTATCACAGCCAWTAACCTCTGTTTTAGTCACCATTGGTCTCTTTGTGAAATCCCTGAGCGGTTTCCAACTTCTCCGGCAACTGAGTTAGGAAGGACGCCTGTATTTTTGTAGTGACTGGGCGTATTGATACACCATCCAAAGTGTAATTAATAACATCATGCTCAAAGGGAAATTCAATGTCTGCTTTTTTATTTTTACCAATCTACCAATAGGTGCCCTTTGCGAGGCATTGGAAAACCTCCCTGGTTTTTGTGGTTTAAATTCACTGCTCGACTGAGGGACCTTACAGATAATTGTATGTGTGGGGTACAAAAAACATGTTAAATACTATTATTGTACACAGTGTGAGCCCATGCAACTTATTATGTGACTTGTTAAGCACATTTTTACTCCGGAACTTATTTAGGTTTGCCATATCAAAGTGGTTCAATACTTATTGACTCAAGACATTTCAGCTTTTAATTCCACTGACATTATGGGGTATTGTGTGTAAGTCAGTGTAAAATAATTTCAATTTTTATTCATTTTAAATTCAAGGGCTGTGAYTACTTCCTGAAGCTACTGTACGCCTACCTGTAGTGCATACTCCATTTGGCTTGTATCCATCCCTATTTCCAAAGAGCTTTTCTTGTCCGGTTACCAAAGACGCGCTCCTCCAAACATAGGCTATTCAAAAATGCCAGTCCTATAACACCATATCAATGTTAGGCCTATGCTATATCATGCTTATTGAGGCTGTGAGCCGAGAAGTGAGATGCGTGAKGGCCTATCCCACTGGACAAGAACTGGTTGAATCAATGTTATTTCCACGTCATTTCAACCTAAAGAAAATATACAAGATGACGTTAAAATCAATGTAAGGGAATTTAGTATTTTTTTCATCCAACTTTTAACCTAAATCCAAAAACAGGGTGACATTTTTTGGTTGATTTCACGTTGAATTCAAATTAGTTGAACTGACCTCTGTGCCCAGTGGGATACTCGTTGAAGCCAATTACAAAAATCCAAACATATTGAGCAGACTGGATGTTTTTGTTTACTGTTGCTATCACCTGTGACTGTAGCCTATTCTATTTAATAAACTGTAGTATCAATCCACAATGGAATAGGACAAGAATATTCCGTGCCCCCAGCCGAATTAGAGTTGATGACCTACAGAACTTGAGACATGCATATTAAGCCATGGAATGCCTTGATTGGCCAGTGAGTGGCCAAGCCCTCATCACACCTACAACTTGTACATTTTGCGCCACCGCCATCTATTGCGGGGGTATTTTCAATACATTTTTATATCTGTAGCTACTTTTTCATTAAATACCTGCAGTCAACTTGCGCAATACGTTAGACGAAAAAAGCAGATCACGTTCTTCATMTCACCTGTCACATTATTTTACATTATGAAACTTTCCTTAGTTCCCCAGAACAGTCAAGTCAAGTGTTTGCTTGCAAATAGCACAATAGCACAGGTGAGTCCAGCTGTGTATTGACATGGGTTGCGTTTGATATTGTAAGTACAGTTGTTGTTTTTGCTTCAATAGAGTGATCAGAGGGACGTGCAACTATAGTTTTCCTTCACAGGGAATACATTAGTGCAACACATTCGGCAGTAAATAGCTTCATTTTCATCAGATGACAACAGAAGTGCCACTCTATTTGGCTGGCAGCCACACAAGTAAATCAGCTTACAATGAAAAAGCAGTAGAGGTGCCTGGGTAAAATCACCGGGGAAGCCAATCCAGAAAAAGCCATATTAAAAGCTCTGTGTTGTTATATTTGCATTAAATTCAACCACGCATTTGTTTCATTACAAACTCTGAGAGCAACATCTGTCCGGTGAACTTCACAAAACATATTGCATGTAACAAGCAGTTTCATGACCTACAGCATGGTCAAGCAAGGTAGTTTCCGACATTTTCGGACTACTGAGCAACTGTTGATTGAGATCCACAGAGAGTTACCAAAGAAAACCAGASCTGCCTCCACCATTTCAACTTCAACGTTTCAACATCATCTAATCACCTATGCTTAGTCTAAGACAGTGACAACTAAAAGATTTTTTAAAACTATTCAGTCCAATCAACGTAAGCTAAATATGATGTGGCTGTCCATGGTACTGATTTGTGTGTGTGCATGCGTGTGTGCAAGTAGAAAAAAAACATGTTGACTCACCTTAACTTGTAGAGAAACACCAATGCCATCCTCCTCTTTCATGTTGCATTTGCCTAAACGGACTATGACTCTGTGATACAGTACATGCTTTACATTTTAGTTGCCCTAGGCTACCTTGCCAAAATACTTGCTCGCTAGCCTAACTTCCTTTCATGGGCAAAGATGCCAGGCCAGCTAGTTAACATTAGCATACTACATCTAGCTACATGTTGAACTTCTAAACTCTCATGCCAAGGGCACAATGTAATGAATTTATGGTTGGATCAGAATTGCCGTTYTAATCATTGGCCAGTARGGAGATTTAAGTAAAACCACAAYTCCAAATCACTATCTCCATCGCTGGATKATTTAGGAAAGGGARTATTTTAGCTAGCTAGCCCCCGGAGGAAAACAACACAATGAGATGCAACAATTKKATTTTTGTTCTGTCAATAATAAAACTTACACMGGCTTGTAATGTGATTGGTCTGAAGCCAAATCCAAACTGGCTTCCCTCAACARTTTTCCATTCKCCATTCACAGCTGAGCTSACTCAGTTTAGCTCAACGCTGATTGGCTATTATTTTATAAAGGGAGGCCAAAAGCTCGCTGGTTTCCTTATATTCAATGCTACTGYTGGCAAAYATGTCATACCCTACACATYCAAAGCCAGAAGGGCGCTGTTTCGTTTTCTCTGATGCTTTCTCAGGTGAGATACATTCAGCCTCTTGTGAATTGAAGGAKATTTTTTGGGMWAGCCTGTGAAAAAGCAAAAACAATGCATGGTCATCATTGCTCCCGAGTGGCGCAGCYGTTTAKAGCACTGCATCTCAGTGCTAGAGGCGTTGCTACAGGCACCCTGGTTCGAATACAGGCTGTATCACAACCGGCTGTGATTGGGAGTCCCYTAGYGTGGTGCACAATTGGCCTAGCYTCGTCCGGGTTTGGRCGGTGTATGCTGTCATTGTAAATAAGAATTTGTTCTTAACTAACTTGCCTAGTTAAATAAATGAAGAAAAATCGAATGTTTATCATAGAAATAATGTAGCCAGCTACATTTCCTAATGTTTTGTTTAAAGTAAGTATTGAATTTTCCCGGGTGAATGTAGGCTGGCTACACCGAGAAAAGTACCAGAGAGGAAAGCTACACATCAGCCATAGCACTGTTCGCTGATAGATGAGAACTCACTAACGTCGAGAAGTGCAACAAAATGAGTCTGAGGCCAAGCAGAAATTACAATAAGAAGCATTTTAGATCTGCATTTACAAAACACAGCAAGAGATTTTACATGTTATATTTTTTCTCTGCATGAAAAATGAAGARTTTTGCGTTAACACGACCRCTAAGATMAACTTCCTAGTTATCTAAGTWAGTTACTGAATTAATAAGGTGATGGGGCATCATATTGTGTAKGCTTRCTGCCATGTTTGAGAAGTCAAAGSCCTTTGGATGKGTTATCTGTACAGCTGCCATTGCGATCTTGATTTCCTTGCYTTTTTCTCCTCCATTCTCGGCCCCTCTGCTCATCCCCCATCTTCTCCAAGCAGAGCAGGCTGAATTAATAAGGRGCCCTAGACAGACACTCCAGACAGACACAGCGTGTACACGTCCTGCTTCAGAGCAGTCAAGTGTGCATCAAAACTTTGTTCATTTGAACAATGTCTCTTGTTCACATTCACTTGTAAATGTCCAAACTCAACAACAATAATAACATTTGGTAGCTCCTACCTGTATAACTTAATGGGCTGGATTGCCTGTATTTGCACACTTTAGCATATTTAGCTAGCAGCCTCCATGGAAATGTACTATTACTTGTGCTAATTTTGTTAGCATTCTGGTAAGATGCTCAACAGTCTGCGTTTTGGCACCTCCTTGTGTACTAAACATGTATTTTTTATTTCACCTTTATTTAACCAGGTAGGCTAGTTGAGAACAAGTTCTCATTTGCAACTGCGACCTGGCCAAGATAAAGCATAGCAGTGTGAACAGACAACACAGAGTTGAGTACACAGAGTATTACGGTAAAGCCTAGAATGAGAGAAGGACTGTATCAAAATGTGAAAATCTGGAAACTTTGCAACCCTAGTCGCAAACAAGAACTGTGTAGTTTCTTTAATTTGTAATTTCATCAATTCATAGTTCAAGATCAAGTTCTGTAGATAAAGTGCTCTACATGTTGATTTGTAATTTTCTATATGACCTTTCACAGACTAATAACTACACAACAAAAAATAACTACGCCGATCATTCCAATAAACTTGACAGAGATCAGGCTCAGCCTAGATGGAAACAACWAATGTGTACACTAKAACTAATGCGAGAGTCATACTCTARGGTTTCAGCAATTACTCAGCTGGAGGAAAAACATGAGAGGGAAGAGGAGAGCCTGAGATGAGATCATCTGCATTACACGGGAGGAAAACACATAAACCTGAGACTCAATAAAGTCTGAAGTTGCCAGTGCTGCCTGTAGTGTGTGGTGTGTGTGTGTGCTCATTAGTTTCTCCATGTTCTTGCTGTTTCCATTCCAGCAAAAACTGAAATATTTTAGGCACACAATTGTTTGTTCACATGATCTTTTGAAGTTAGATAGTATCATTCATTCATCCCATATGGGAGGGGCGAGTAAAGAAAGAGCACAAAGAAAATTTTGTTTTTTTTTGTCCCTGGTGCTGGCAGCGCTTCAAAAGGGCACACTATGTATTCAAACCTAGAAACAGCAATTACTCAGTCACCGCATTTCATTAAATCGGCACAAAATTGTTGCCTCACACAAATTATATCATAATAATCATAGCAATTGTTATAGTAAATGACAAATGAATTAACTGTATCAAATCTTGGGAGATATACCTTTCGTATCACCCATTCGGATGAAGCAATAGCCTTATAACCAGCACAGACATAAAGGCATTCAATTATTCAAATTAATAAGAGCTTGAAAACTAAGAGCTTGATACATAGGGCACACAATCAATTTGTTCCAAATAAAACACCGTAACAGCTTGTAAGCCTTCCAAGGCTTTTGTAGTGTCTGTTACCCCGAATATTCCCTGTAATGCCACATTGAGCTGCTGGCAAGGATGGAGTTGAGACTCCTGGGGATTCAGCTTTGGTCTGCTGGACAACTTAAATGGAATCAATATGCAGTGGAAACTTTTGATGTCCCTACCTAGGTGCTGGGAACTGCTGCGGAAGCCTGGCACACGGAATAAATTGCAGCATAAATCAAGGACAAAGTAAGCAAAGCTGTCCCACTATAAGATTCATTCTACACCTTCCTCACTGCTAAATGGCAATACGATTCCACTTGGAGATAAATGCTTGCTTGCACATACTCAGCTCGGCTCTGAGTCAAACCTCGATGGCTCTGCATTTTTAGAGTTTATACACATGGAGTACCGGTAATCCACTCCATGACAGATTAAAGTAAATCAGATTTCAAATGAAAAATAATAATAATGGGAATTAAATGCCATGGCATCAGGTTGACATATATCGAAGACCATATAACACACCATAAATTTTTTCACTTCAATAATAAGCAATACCACCTACAGCTCATCCATGCGCAATTAATTATTTAAGTACTTTGGTACTGAAGCACTGGTAGCCTAGAGATTCCATGTGCTCCAATCTGAGTGAATGCTTGCTCTCTCCAGTGGGACATGAGTATTACACAGCTGGATAAGGGCTTGGAAGCACCTGCAGTATCCTCTCTGTGTGCAGCGAAAGTGACTTTAACCGTAAAACATACACTGAATTCAGAAAAGCTCTGTTGACTCTACAAGCACTGCATGGGGAAATCACCTATTTTAATCTCTTTCAAAGAATCCTCACTGTGGAGAACTGTGTCTTCTCCTTAGAAACGGCTGACCCCGTTTCTATGGTTATGGTGCCCTCTCTGTGCTTCAGTCAGGACAGCGATGGCACAAAGGGACAAGACTATGTGGGCGACGTTAAACTCAAGAACAGCTGACACAATTAATCACTGCTGTCTACAATGAATATGATACAAACAGATAAGTCGTGACTAGAAAAGAGTGGGCTGTTAATTATAGCGTTCAGAAACTTTGATTGAAGTCAATCAACTTTAACAGAGGAAATTCTATACTGAACAAAAAATATGAACACAACATGTAAAGTGTTGGTCCCCGTGTTTCATGAGCTGAAATAAAAGACACCAGAAATGTTCCATACGCACAAAAAGCTTATTTCAGCTGATGAACTTGACGAGTATTTCTGTCTGTAATAAAGCCCTTTTGTGGGAAAAAAAGRGAATTCTGATTGGCTGGGCCTGGCTCCCATGTGGGTGGGTCTATGCACTCCCAGTTCCACCCATGGCTGTTTCCCTGCTCAGTCATGTGAAATCCAAAGATTAGGACCTAATGAATTAATTTATATTGACTGATTCCCTAAAATGAACTGTGACTCCGTAAAACCGTTGAAATTGTTGCATGTTGCTATATATTTTTGTTCTGTATATTTGAAGTGCACCGTCTGAAATATTATCTCTAGTGCATGCAGCACATCACATAATACGAAATATAAAAATAGAAGAAGTCACTGTGGTCTGATGTTGCCGCTTCTTGTGTAGTCCCCTTTAACCACATTAACCAGAGAACACAATGGAGATAAGACATTATTTTGGGCTTTATTGTGTTTTTATCCTTGATACATTGTAATGTGTGTAATGTTATCTCTGGCTGGAGCTGCCTACTACTTCATACATTCAATCAATCAATAAGATATGGCTATACATTCGGTGCTATATTCACACGTCTCCCTTGTCTCAGTAAGAACATCTCCTTTGTCACTTCTTCCCTAGTCTTCCTTTACTCGGCCTGTCGTTGCTATGCAACAAACTCTGGGTAATGAGAATCGTTATCGAATAAGCTATTAACTAAAGTTAGGAATCCAGAAAGGAATTTTTAAATTGCAGGAATGACCTCACTGCCAACTCATTAAGCAAAAATATGTTTTGAACACTTTCCCTTCACATGCTATGACAGCTGATGATAACTGGATGCCACATCGGATAAGAGACATTGGCTATGTCTCAAAATTGCACCCTGACCCTACTTCCTATATAGTGCACTACTTTTGACCAGGGCCCATAGTGAATATGGTGCCATTTGAGCCGAATCCATTACCACCGCATGCATGTGTCTTTACATCCTGATCCCCAGGGGCCACAGCTGCCACACCCCAGCTCTTGACCCCATGTGACCCCTGCAGCACTCCAATTCCATTTCCTGCTGCCAGCTGGCCTGACAGATTACTCAGTGACTCTGTTCAGGGGAGGGGGGCTTGCGTGTGTGTGTGTGTGAGAGTGGGTGAGTGAGTGGGTGAGCGAGTGGGTGAGTGAGTGAGCGAGTGAGTGAGAGAAAGACCAGTGGGTGGTTGTCAGCTGTAGTGCCCAGCCCCCACTCAAGATATGACTAAGATCTGTGTATTTAAAATAAATAGCCTACCTTTGAAGCCTTTTCAGCTTTGCTTAAATGACACAATATACATCTATATCCACTCACATGTAGAGCACCCCTACTTATACCCTCAGTGAACAACACTAAATGAGGATGGATTACAAGTCCACTTAACATTTAGGTAATACATAGACAGGCAAGTCATACATTAAATTACGGCGCTAAGAGGTAAAATAAGTGCATCTTGGCAATGGTTAGTGCTACTTGCTTGCAAAGGCTGGTGAGTATAATCTGATCCTGCATACTGTAAACATTCTATTACTGAACCTGCACTGCACAGCATTATGCTCACCATCAGCAAGGGACACAATGGTTGCGTCCCAGATGGCACCTGATTCCCTAGGATCAAAAAGTAGGTCAAAAGTAGTGTACTAAATAAGGAATAGGGTGCAATTTTGGACACCGACAACAGTTTGTTCAGAGCACCTTAACCCGGCTAACCCTCCTAAGGCGTGTGTGTGTGTCGTGTATCATTCGTGTTTTTGAATATCTGCTGTCCAATATCCTAGTGTATTGAGTATTTACTGAGCTACTCACAAACATAACCCTTGTATTATTATTTGTCTMAGCTAAGTATTTTAATTTCGTATGCGTTGCAAAAAAACAAATATGGACACAATGTGTGTTTTGTATTTCTAGTGTTGATCATGCAATTGTCTTTTAAATCTGACTCAACATGATATCCCATTTAAACTATTAGACACTATATACACACAGAATAAACCATTGCTTTGACAAAATGATGAACGTCATGCTAATAAGATGGTATGTTCTGCACAACACAAACTTATGTCTGAGGATAAATTCAGTCAATATTTCAAATAATTCCCATCCATTTTAGGCAAGGATCATTCTACATGGTTAATGGAATATTCCCAGTAGGCTACATGAATGAAATGCACAAATCGAAGCAGCATTATCTTGAAGACACCATTGGTAAGAGTTGCAGAGGGACTTTCTGTGATAGAGATGAGTCCGTGTCTTTACAATTGTACATAATTGTCAATTTAGGACCTCTTCCAAATCTTCCACAGACAATTGGGAGGGAACATTAGGTGGGTTTGAGCCCCCTCTTAAATTGACAGAGCCATATAATTGTGCAGACTGCTTGGAGTAGGTGAAGGCCCTTCTCCTCAACATCTCCCCTTTCCACATAGACACCATGAGCAGGGTGGAGAGGACCACACCCCCGAGGGTGAGCAGGCACAGCCCTGCTATAACCCACCGGTCCAGGTGAACCCCTACCAGGGCGTTCTCCCTCTCCAGTCTCTCCATCTCCCGGGCCGACACACTGTCCGGGTTCACTTTAACTTCCCGGGGAACAGTGTAGGAGATGGCTACTAACGAGATGCCAGTCACCAGGCAAGTGACAGCACTTATGAAACCGTAATCCGCTGATTTCCCCAAGGCTTCGGATGTAAACTCATTGTCTGACAACATGGACAGTTCCGGGACACTGCCGTGGAGTTCGCTGAAGGAGCTGTGACTCAGGCTTCCGTTGTTGATCCTCGCTAACCGCTGCGGACTGGTCTCCTCCTGTTGTAAATTGACATCCTCGTATTTGCGTGTGAAAGATGTCTCCAATTCCTCTAGGCAACATACGGTTCTCTCAGCTTCTGCTCCCCGCTGGCTGATTGCGCCGGGCTGCCCGTCTCCCGGGGCAGTTGGCCATGGTCCTGAATCCGCGCAGGCGATCTTCCAATTCCCCGACTCGCAACGATGCTCGTTGGAAAGTGACTTTTTATTGATGTGTTGGTAGTTTGAAGCCCATGGGAGGCTTTTTGTGGGATCTGACCGACTGTCCTCTTGATCAAAGCAGAGGGGTTCTAGATCAGCTATTTGAACAGTTTCCATTTCCAGCTCGCTGTAAATGCAGATAATGAACATGCAGGCGTATTAGTTCCCAACTGCCAGCAGCACACACATGTGTAGAGTAATGCTAAGAAGTGGATGTCCCCGTTCATTCATTCAAATGAATGTTCATTTAAATCGCTGACACACTTACCAGACAATTAATCTCACACAAAGTTACATTTAATTACTCGAGCATGGTGGATTATTTTCGACCAATAGGTACCTACCAATAAATACCTTGACGCACCGGTATCCAATTACAAAATGTAAAAATCCCCCCAAAATCGATGTAAAATCTCTAAATCTGGTTTCAGTGCAGTGCAAGCATATCTTTTACTTTTGAATTTAGGCAATTGTAACATCGAAAAAAACATACAACTGAGACAAATTGATCTAATGACTTCTTGGTAAGATTTTTCCTAATCCTATCATGTATCCAGGATTAACAAACGTTGCATTTTGCACAACGCTCTCTATAAGGAGAGTTGCTTTACCAAAACATGTTAGCCGTTCATAGTTCTCTCGCTCGGTATAGCCTACACAACCACAACGTAAGTGAATGGCAAAGCCTACGCATCCTCATTCACAATCTCATTAAACAGTAGAGGAAAATATGTCTACTCAAATGGTAATTTCTAATTATCAGTCCTATTGCATATACCTTTTGTTTTCACAGAATATGTCTGCTGGTCGCCTCCCCGTCCCTGGCTTCTATTGCTTGGGTAATTAGAGAGCGAAAGCTTTGACAGACCCCTCCCACGCGCAGGGCTCAGGCAGGCTGCCTGACTCGGGGACTGAATTAACTTCTGTAGGCTATTTCTCAGCACATTTATAACATTTGCACAGAACAGAACAGAGCACCGACGAGTCAGARGAGGGAAACCTCACACAGCATTGTGAGAAACGAAATGCATATTGTTATAACACTAATATCCAGTGGCGATTCAGGGCAGGTGGGGTATAGCTCTCCTTGGTCAAATAGTCCTTACACAGCCTGGTGGTGTGTTTTGGGTCATCCTCCTGTTGAAAAACAAATGATAGTCCCACTAAGCGCAAACCAGATGGGATGGTGTATCATTGCAGAATGCTGTGGTAGCCATGCTGGTTATGTGTCTCTTGAATTCTAAATAAATCACTGATAGTGTCACTAGCAAAGTGACCTCACACCATCACACATCCTCCTCCATGCTTCATGGTGGGAACCACACCTGCAGAGATCATCCGTTCACGTACTCTGTTGTCTCACAAAGACACAGCGGTTGGAACTTGATAGCCAGTTTCATCATATCGCTTGATGGTTTTTGAGACTGCACTTGAAGGAACTTTAAAAGTTCTTGACATTTTCCGGATTGACTCAAATTCATTAAGAAGGAAGTTCCACAAATTAACTTTTAACAAGGAACACCTGTTAATTGAAAAGCATTCCAGGTGACTACCTCATGAAGCTGGTTGAGAGAATGCCAGGAGTGTGCAAAGCTGACATCAAGGCAAATATAAAATATATTTTGATTTGTTTAACACTTTTTTGGTTACTAGATGATTCCATGTGTGTCATTTCGTAGTTTTGATGTCTTCACTATTATTCTACATTGTAGAAAATAGTAAAAATAAATAAAAACCCTGGAATGAGTAGATGTGTCCAAACCTTTGACTGGTACTATATATATATATATGTTTTGCATGTTATTTTGGAATTAATACGTGTCACATATCAGTTTGCAAACAATGTAAAAAAGAAAATCATTGAGTTAATAAAGCCGCATACAAACATGGTCTCTTTTTTGCTTTCTTGAGTAAGGCAGCGCCAAAATGCATGTGTTTCAGCCTAGCTCAGTGCTCTCTTTGGTGGTGGTGGGGCAGCCACAATGACATTCTAGACGATTCTGTGCTTCCAACTTTGTGGCAACAGTTGGAATGACAACAACCCCATGCACAAAGCGATGTCCATACAGAAATAGTTTGTCAAGATCGGTGTGGAAGAACTTGACTGGCCTGCACAGAGTCCTGACCTTAACCCCATCGAACACCTTTGGGATGAATAGGAACGGCGACTGCGAGCCAGATCTAATCATCCAACATCAGTGCCTGACCTCACTAATGCTCATGTGGCTGAATGGAAGCAAGACCCAGCAGCAATGTTCCAACATCTAGTGGAAAGCCTTCCCAGAAGAGTGGAGGCTGTTAATGAAGCATCAAAGGGGGGACCAATATTATTGCACATGATTTTGGAACGAGATTTTAGACGAGCAGGTGTCCACATACTTTTGGTCATGTAGTGCAACTGAAAACAGAGCAGGGAGGGAGGGAACAATGAGTTTGAGCTTGTGTGTGTGTGTGTGAGTGAAAGGTGCTGCATGGTCATTCTGACGTCTGCATTGGCCGTGCAGCATTTACGGGATTCATACTTCTTGCGCATCGTGGAGCAGCGCAAGAGCTGTTGAGTAGAGCTGTTGTGAAGGAAGTTGTCAAGGAAGTGAGTTTGTATTTATGCGGACCTCCCGCCAACCAATCATGTCAATGCAGAGCGAAGCGGAGCCCTCCGCATTGTTACAAAATGTGAGAGGCGCACAGCGACGAGCTAATGACTGAGCGACTGAGCTTGATTTGGCCTCTGCGTGCCTCCAGAGGCTCCGCAATTGCGCCACACCCTCCGTATGGAGCTTCCGACCACATCTTCGGATCAAGCATACGTTGGCTCTTAAGCCTTGATCACAGTGACAATGTCATTGCATTTTGGTACACCAGAAGTACATTCATTTCCAATGGAACGCTGCGTTTGCCTTGCAGCATTGCGTTGCAGAGGTAGTTGCAGTGCGTTCTGTGTTGTGCATTTGTTGGATTTGCATCAAATTGTTTGAGTAGACCGGCTTGACCGAAATGATAGCAGAAGGTGAATGTTGAACTTCTGTTGCACACATAACCAGATGATGCTGCGTATCATTTTGCGTACCATTTTACTGCCCCACGTGCCCTGAATGACTGGTCGCCACTGAAAATAGCAGTCCAATAATCTATCATATTCTTGAATCTACATGTTTATAATGTATTAAATAAAATACAAGCATCACAATAGAGAGGGTTACATTTTAAAGAATGAATTCTCTATGAATAAAACAAAATATGAAAAAAACCTGTTGGCTAGTAAAATATTTCCTATTGGCAATGATTGATAATTATATCATTTATATTTTATAATAGAATTTTTTCCCATAGTAAATCGTTATGGATCTATTAATATATTTAAAGTCCCTTAATAACTCGGCAAGAGTCTATTGTCCTGCTGATAGTTGAAATAAATATCTTAATTTTGAAAGAGTATTTTCATCATTATTTTATTAACGAAAGCATAAAGATGTTGATAAAGAAATACTCCACAGTGTATTTATTATCTGACATTTTGCGGTTGCATGATGTTGATAGTTAGAAATGTAAAACTTTAGAGTACATAATACATTGTCCGTCTGGCCGTTTGTCCGCCTGGCCGGCAGTCCATCTGGCCGGCCGGCCGGCTGGCCGTCTGTCAGTCTGGCTGTCTGGCCGTTTGGCCGGCCGCCTGTCCGTCTGTCTGTCTGGCCGTCTGTCTGTCTGGCCTTCTGTCTGTCTGTCTGGCCGTCCGTCCGTCTGGCTGGCTGTCTGGCCTGCCGTCTGGCCGTCCGTCTGTCTGTCCGTCAGGCCTTCTGTCTGTCCGTCAGGCCGTCCGTCTGGCCGTCCGTCTTTCCGTCTGGCCGTCCGTCTGTCCGTCTGGCCATCCGTCTCAGACTGAAAATGCTTCCATTAATTGCCACAGTTTAGACTTCCAATAGATCAGCAATCTAACTCCCCCTTGTGGTAGTGTGGTGCAATGACAGAATGCCACCATCTACCACTAACGGCCGCGGCATAACTTTGTAACTTTTAAAGGAAGAACCACTGTACCTCATGAAGCTGGTTGAGAGAATGCCAAGTGTGCAAAGCTGTCATCAAGGCAAAGGGTGGCTACTTTGAAGAATCTCAAATATAAAATCTATTTTGATTTGTTTAACACTTTTGATTCCATACGTGTTATTTCATAGTTTGGATGTCTTCACTAGTATTCTACAATGTAGAAAATAGTAAAAAATAAAGCAAAACCCTTGAATGAGTAGTTGTCCTGTCACGCCCTGACCTTAGAGAACCTTTTATTTCTCTCTTTTGGTTAGATCAGGGTGTGACGAGGGTGGGTAGTCTRGTTTTTCCTTTTCTATGTTGGCCTGGTATGGTTCCCAATCAGAGGCAGCTGTCTATCGTTGTCCCTGATTGGGGATCCTATTTAGGCAGCCTTTTCCCACCTGTTGTTTGTGGGATCTTGTTTTTGTATAGTTGCCTTGAGCACTGCAATACTGCACGTTTGTTAGATTCTTTGTTGTTTTGGTTGTAAGTTTCATTATTAAATATAATGTGGAACTCTACGCATGCTGCGCCTTGGTCCACTCATTTCAACAAGCGTGACAGAAGATCCCACCACAACTCGACCAAGCAGCGTGCCCGGGAGGAGATGGCATCCTGGTCTTTGGAGGAGGTTGAGGAGAGAATATCCTGGACTTGGGAGGAGGTCTTGGCAAGACACGAAAGCCTGCCAGGGAAGCAGGAAGAAGCAGCGAAGGAGCAACAACAACAACACCGGGGTTCGCGGCCACGACGGAAGCCCGAGAGGCAGCCTCAATTTCTTTGGGGGAGGGGCACTCCCCAGAGTGCCAAGGTGGGAACCAGAACCAACTCCCTGTACTCACCGTGTGGAGTTGGTCACCGTTCAGGTGCCATGTTTTGTGGTTCTACGCACCGTATCTCCAGTGCGCCTCCACAGCCCGGTGTGTTCTGTGCCAGCTCTCCGCACTTGTCGTGCTAAAGTGGGTATCTGTCCAGGACGGGTTGTGCCGGCTCAGCGCTCCTGGTCCCCAGTACGCCTCCAGGGTCTAGTATGTCCTGCGCCGGCTCTACACACTGTGTCCCCAGTGCGCCTTCACAGTCCAGTGCGTCCTGTGCCAGCTCCCCGCACTTGCCGTCTCCCCAGCCCGGTACGTCCTGTGCCAGCTCCACGCCTCCAGCGACGGTCTGCGGCCCGAAGCCTCCAGTGATGATCCACGGCCCGAAGCCTCCAGTGATGATCCACGGCCCGGAGCCTCCAGGGATTATCCACGGCCCGGAGCCTCCGGAGACGATCCATGGTCCGGAGCCTCCAGCGACGGTTCCCGGTCCAGAGCCTCCAGCGGCGGTTCCCTGTCCGGAGCCTCCAGCGACGGTTCCCAGTCCGGAGCCTGCAGCGACGGTTCCCAGTCCGGAGCTTCCAGCGACAGTTCCCAGTCCGGAGCCTCCAGCGACAGTTCCCAGTCCGGAGCCTCCAGCGACGGTTCCCAGTCCGGAGCCTCCAGCGACGGTTCCCAGTCCGGAGCCTTCAGTGAGGGTTCCCAGTCCGGAGTCTCCGGCGACGATCTACGGTCCGGAGTTCCCGGCGACGATCTACGGTCCGGAGTTCCCGGCGACGATCCACAGTCCAGAGTCCCCGGCGACGATCTACGGGCCGGAGCTTCCGGCGACGATCCACGGTCCGGTTCCTCCGACGATCCCCGCACCAGAGGCGCCACCGAAGCTGGCGGATCCGCGTGCGGAGCGGGGTCTACGTCCCGCACCGGAGCCGCCACCGAGGCTAGATGACCACCCGGACCCTCCCCCATAGAGTCAGGTTTTGCAGCTGGAGTCCGCACCTTTGGGGGGTACTTTCACGCTCTGACCTTAGAGAACCTTTTATTTCTCTCTTTTGGTTAGGTCAGGGTGTGACTAGGGTGGGTAGTCTAGATTCTTTGTTGTTTTGGRRGTAAGTTTCATTAWTAAATATAATGTGGAACTCTACGCACGCTGCGCCTTGGTCCACTCATTTCAACGAGCGTGACATGTCCAAACTTTTGACTGGTACTGTACACAGGGAAGGGCACTAAACTTGTACTGCACTGACTAAGATGACTGATGATTGGCTAAAGTAAATGGATAATAAGATGATAGCTGGAGCTGTTTTGTTAGATTTCAGTACAGCCTTTGATGTTCTTGACCACTGGGGCTCCCGAGTGGCGCAGCGGTCCAAGGCACTGCATCTCAGTGCTAGAGGAGCCACTACAGACACCCTGGTTTGAAACCAGGCTGTATCACAACCGGCCGTGAATGGGAGTCCCACAGGGCGGCGAACAATTGGCCCAGCTTTGTCCGGGTATGGCCGGTGTAGGCTGTCATTGTAAATAGGGATTTGTTCTTAACGGACTTGCCTTGTTAATAAAGATTAAATAAAGTAATAATATTTTTGGTGTTGAAAAAACTCACTTGATACGGCTTTATATCACCTGCCATCACATGGTTGGAGAGTTACTTATCCAATAGAACTCAGAGTGTATTCTTCAATGGAAGCTTCTCTAACATCACATATACAGTGGGGAGAACAAGTATTTGATACACTGCCGATTTTGCAGGTTTTCCTACTTACAAAGCATGTAGAGGTCTGTCATTTTTATCATAGGTACACTTCAACTGTGACAGACGGAATCTAAAACAAAAATCCAGAAAATCACATMGTATGATTTTTAAGTAATTAATTTGCATTTTATTATAACAAACTGGCTTTATTTACAAATTAGTAAGAATGTCTCACCCCATGTTCAAGAATGGCCTTTTTCTCACTCACTTTAGGTTATTTGAAAACAAAAGCATCTCCAAAATATTGTAATTTTTTAAACAAGCCTTAGAAAGTTGGTTGCAATTTCAGTTTAATCCACCAGAAGAGACAGAACAAATAATACAACAAATATTGTGGTTAAACTCAAATATACTAATTGATGAAAAAAACATTATTGGCTGTACTAGATTTTCCGTTCCACCTAAATGATTAGAGATCCTGGTCATGGTAGAAAGTTGGTTGCAATTTCAGTTTAATCCACCAGAAGAGACAGAACAAATAATACAACAAATATTGTGGTTAAACTCAAATATACTAATTGATGAAAAAAACATTATTGGCTGTACTAGATTTTCCGTTCCACCTAAATGATTAGAGATCCTGGTCATGGTGCTACACTATGTTGTTACAGCATATTCAAAGTGTGGACGATCGGCGGTCTGCTGTATACTTATGGCCTATTGTAAACTGAAAGTCACACCTTTCCAGGACTACTCACCCCGCCCCAAACTCTACCCTTAACACAGTTACCATTCAAAAACGAGCTGTTTATCTAAAAAACAATGACATTGCAAACAAAGAGAACAGACGAAATGGACATCATTTTCATCAAGCCAACTTCTGTCTGGACATGGCCTGCTCTCCCTTATGTAAGGAATTAGCACTTTACCATGTTTACTACAGTTGTCATAAACGTGTGTATAGGTGGCAGGGAAGTCAGGCGCAGGAGAATCGAACTTAATAAAATGGAGTAGTTTAATAACGTAAAAACATAGCTCCAAAACCATAACAGTAATCTAAACAAAGTGGGTACGAGGACCCGTCGCGCACCAATACAAACAACACGATAAAATGAACAACAAACAATCTCTGACAAGGACATGAGGGGAAACAGAGGGTTAAATACACAACAGGTAATGAATGGGATTGGAACCAGGTGTGTAGGAAGACAAGACAAAACCAATGGAAAATGAAAAATGGATCAATGATGGCTAGAAGACCGGTGACTGCCGAGCACCGCTCGAACAAGGAGAGGCATCGACTTCGGCAGAAGTCGTGACAACAGTATGTACTGTAGGCTATGTTTACTTGTCAGACTGCACAGTAGTCTAATAAACAAATGCAGGCGGCTTCTATCTTCAAAATGCTTTAAATTCTTTATTATCCAAATGTTTAAAGCGCGTGTGGGCGACCTCATGCAACCGCAAAATGTCGGATAAAGCATATACTGTAGAGTACTGTGTTTCTTCATTAGCATCTGTATGCTTTCGTTAATAAAATAATTATAAAAATACTCTTTGAAAATGCAGATTTTTATTTCGTTATGGATCCATAATGAATTACTATGGGAATAAATATCACTGAATGACAGAAATATTGGAACAAAGTAGGCTAATGAAGGTAAACAAATAGTTGGAAAATACTCTTTCAAAATGAATGGAAGAGACAGCATTCAGGGTTCAAGACAGCTCAGAGACAAGCATGGGGACTGGTCTTGATAAATAAACAAGATTTTTATTTTCACTACACAGATTACTACACAGATCCTACACGTAACGTTAGCTAGTGAGCCAAGCAGCTAACATTAGCTAGCTAGCGAACAGGTCGTTTAACTTGGAGTCTTTTGTTTAGACATGTAGATAGCTAGCTAAACAATGAACCGTAATCCCAATACATAGAGGAGTAGCAATACAAACCGATTGTCATAGCTTTCTGACAAAATTAGAAACGTATKATTTCTTTCAAATGATTCTCGACTCTTACCCATAGAGAGTACATGGATGAACGCTTCACAGCAGATTGAAACCCCTCTCATTAAATAAGACGTCCTGTGACGTTTACATTTTGTTTGTACAGCTTGCTTGGCTAGTTGTGTCAAGTCATTCTGGTTCACACTGACCGTGTGCAGTGCCATAAGAATCATCAGATCTTTCTCCCTCTGTCACGAATGCCATGGCTGCCTTCAGTTTGAAGATGTAATCTGGAAAAACACTTTTGCAGTTCTTCATGATATTTTTCACAAGAGCTGCAGTAGAAAGGATTTATCTACACATACCGAGCAGTTTATGTTATCAACAGAAGGTGCCACATGGCAGACCATTCCGAACTCGTCTCTCGGCATGTCCCGCCCATTCATTATCTCAGCCAATCATGGCTAGCGGGAAGGTTCCTGTCTTTTTCTGTGGCTAAACCAACTAGGCTCGTAATTTAACCATTTTATTTGTATTTACAGATGGTATACACGTTTGTTATTAAGGCACATGAAAGTTCACATGTTCCAGAAGGCATTTCTGCCCAAACATTTTCAAATGTGCTTTAATGCCTCTCCTGTGAATTAGTGACGCGCGACTTATGCCCAGTTTCCTGAAACGAGTCACATATTAGATGCTACAGACAGAAGTTGGTAGATCTGCTGTACCGACATTCAGACGAGTTCCAAGATGCTTGTGGGGGTCGTAGAGTAAAACGAAGAACACCGTGTGTTCGTGAGAGTTTCACTTTACTACAGAGGAGTCATACAAGTTTATAGGTCAAACCGTTCGGACGCTACAGACGGTTTTGTGAGAAGACCGATTTCCGGGATGTCTCATGGTCTGACAAACACCACTCTAGCTCTGCCACCTTTCCCTGCAAATACGGAAGTGTTACATAGGAGGATGCGGTGGATTGAGATGCATCCAATGCAAAAAAATAAATAATCTCTTGCTTAAATGTATGTATTTTTATGTGGACCAAAATGTAGACAGCTGCGCCATACAGATTGCAAAACAGTTGGGAAGAGATTGTGATGTGCCGATTCCACGGTACATGGTTTATGACCTGATACTGTACACAAAACAAGCCTCGATTGAAGTATTTCAATTTAAATTATTATACAAAATTCTTGCCACCAACAAAATGTTATGTACATGGGTCATATAACCATCTCAGCTCTGCAGATTTTGCTGTGAAGAGACAGAATCATTAGARCACTTATTTTGGTATTGCCCTATGTAGCTTGTTTCTGGTCACAGGCTGTTTGGAGTTTTAGGCTGGGTTTCTGCTGATGTAAAAAGGGTTTTATAAATACATTTGATTGATTGATTGATAAAATGAAGCCTACAAGTAGCGCTGTTGGGAGATTTGGAAAGCCGTAGTCAATCAAAAATAGAATCATATTTTTTGTACAAATATTTCATCTTTAACTTGCAACCTGTAGATACTATGCGTTGAGAAAGGTTCGGAATATACAGTTGAAAGATATATGGCACGTGGAAATCATAAGAAGGCGGTTTATGGAGATAAGAGGGATGGACTGAGAGTAGTTGAGGGGTGGGTTGAAAAGCACATGCTCGATAATAGTTATGACTAAAAACACAATATATAACGTATACTGTATGTGTTTGGGTACTGTCTATCCGGATGTGATGTATGTCAAGTAACTATATTCTTGCCGTGTGACTGCTGTGAAGAGAAGAAATAGAGAAGTAAAATGTATGTATAACAAAAAAAGAAAAAGCTGTAAAAACAACGTTTATTTTTGTCCTACGAAGAATAACATTTTAATAAAAATAATAACAAAAAAGGTCCTCTCTGTCCTCTCTGTTCTCAGCCAGTTGTAGTCATACTGGAACGTGTTACTCTCTCTGTAGTCATACCTGCTTGTCTCTCTGTCCTCTCTGTCCTCTCTGTTCTCAGCCAGTTGTAGTCATACTGGAAGGTGCTACTCTCTCTGTCGTCATACTTGCTTGTCTCTCTGTTGGTGTCCTCAGTGAGTGTGATCATCATACTGCCCTGTCTCTGTCGCTTTAGCCAGTATAGTCATACCGCCCTGTCTGTCCCTGTGTGTGTCCCTAGCCTGGAGGTGACTGTCCAGAAGAGGAGCGAGGGGCCCATGTTGCCAGAGCTGCTGAGTGGAGATGACAGGAGAGGAGTGTTCCTTTATTAGGCATGAAACAGAAGAAAAATTGAGTGAAACAGCGAGAGATTAAGGTACCTGAACTTGTCCAATAAGAAATGCATATTTTCATTTTCCTTTGCACGTTGTTCTCTAAATAACATGGCCCCGGGTTACTGATGATGAGGAAAACAATTCTGTTCTCTGGTGCTCTCTCTCTCTCTCTCTGCTTCTCTTCTCAACACACTCAGTCTTTATTTTTCTTTCTTTAGGAACCGCTCATTTTCTGTCCATCTCTCTACTTTCCTTCTTACCTCCAATCTTGATGTTACTTTCTGTGCCTCTGGGCATCTAACCTCCCCCACATCAACCCACCTCCAAACCTCTCTCTGAGCCCTCACTTTTAGCCTCTTAAGGCCCCTCTCTCCTAACCTCAGGTCCTCCCCTCCTCATCCCTACCTCTTCAGTTCCTCAAAGCACCTCTACTTCTCCCACTCATGCCATCATGTCCAGTTCTCTTGAGCTGCCTCAATCTCAGCTTCCTATTTAAAATAATATTTTCAGCATCCTTTCACTCTTCTTCGACTGTTAACTCTACCCACTCTCCCTCCCTCCATCTCTCTGTGGTCAGAATGCCAACCCAAAGAAGGATAATCCCTCTGCAACGCCCAAGGAGCTGGAGGACTGTGATGGCTTTCAAGAGGATAGCTCCAACCTGACGCGCTTCGATGGAGACTTGCTCAAGCCCAGTCACATGGTGAGACCCTTTTCTCCTTCGTTACTCCACACCCTCCTTCATCGTTATCAGTGAGCCCCTATTGGTCGTATCCCCATCAGCCCGTCTCCCTTAAGAGGCCTCACATTCACGCACTTATCAAGAGAACATCCCTGGTCATCTTCTGCCTCTGATCTGGCGGAATCACGAAACATACATGCTTTGTTTGTAAATGATGTGAGTGTTGGAGTTGTGCCCCTGGCTATCCGTCTGTAAAAATAAAATAAAATGGTGTCGTCTGGTTTGCTTAATATAAGGAATTTGAAATGATTTGTATATTTACTTTCACATTTGATACTTAAGTTTATTTTAGCAATTACATTTGCTTTTGATACTTAACCCTCTTGTTGCGTTCGTTTCATGTTAATTCATTCTGTGTTCCCGGTCCAAAATGACCACCCCGTTATAGTTGTTTATAAATCCATAACAATCCATATATTATCACCTAATGTTGTGTTAGATCTTTTTATCAACTTAAGTTCTTGTGAACACTACAAGTTTTGAACTTCTATTTGCTATTTACGGCCTATAGGCCTCATTGACCTGAGCTCATACAACTCGTTTTTGAGTAAAAAAAGCATAATGAATGGATTATTTTGACAATAACAAATACTCAGATGAAACATATTGTGCTATTTATCACAGACTACTTTGTGTCAAAGTTTAACAAGGACTCTCTCCTCGCAAGTGTCATGATCAAAGATATGATCAAGAGCCTCACATACGGTATATCGTTTGGTCATTGTGCTGCCACAGAATGAATTGTGAGCAAGGCCTCAAAAAAGCTTTATTTACCAGAGCTGCGAGAAAAGTTCTATATATTATTGAAACAATGTTGCGATTGTTTGTGAGAATGCCAACATGTGTGATAAATGGGCATGTGCCTGAACTCAATTTTATTGTAGTCTCACCCATTAATTTCTAATGACCAGTCATTTTTGACCGGGAACACCACAGGTGTACAAAAGTGAAATAAAACACCCGAAATGTAATGAAAATCATCAAAATGTATTTTGTGTGTTCAGGTGCCCTGTGTGGACAAAGTCATGGAAACTTATGACAATCAGATTAAATGTGTCACGGCCGTCAAATGAAGTAGACCACAGCGCAGCGTGGTGAGCGTACATATTCCTTTTTTAATTAGGATGACGCCGACAAAAACAATAAACTATACAAAAACAACCGTGAAGCTTAAGCGRATGTGCCACAAACAAAGTCAACTTCCCACACTGAAAGAAGGGAAAGGGCTACCTAAGTATGGTTCCCAATCAGAGACAACGATATAGACAGCTGTCCCTGATTGAGAACCATACCCGGCCAAAACATAGAAATACAAAATCATAGAAAACAAAAACATAGAATGCACACCCCAAATCACACCCTGACCAAACCAAATAGAGACATAAAAAGGCTCTTTAAGGTCAGGGCGTGACAAAATGAACTACATTTTTCAGAGAGAAAACTTGTAATTCGGTCCAATTCGACCAGAACACAGCAGGAGGGTTAAGTATATTTAAAACCAAATACTTTTAGACTCTATGTAAAAAAATATCTCAAAATTATTTCCAATGCAATTCTAAAGAATTAGTAATGACTTATGTTGCTCAATTATATTAAACCGCTTTTTGCTACATTTCATAATAACCAAATATAGCCTATTGTATTGACCCCCTCCCCTTTTTTATAATATTTCTGTTAAAAAATGTTAAACATGTTTTAAATGTTCTAAAACCCAGTTTTTGTTTTGTTATTGTAACGATCGTCTTCGGGAGAAAGAGAGGAGGACCAAAGCGCAGCGTGGTAAGTGTTCATGATGATGTATTTAATTAAACTCAGAACACTAAACAAAACAATAAACGATGTGAACAAACGAAACAGTACCGTGTGGCGACAAACACTGACACGGAAGACAAACACCCACAAACCAAACGTGAAACCCAGGCTACCTAAATATGGTTCCCAATCAGGGACAACGATTGACAGCTGCCTCTGATTGAGAACCATATCAGGCCAAACACAGAAAACCAACACAGAAATAGAAAACATAGATTACCCACCCAACTCACGCCCTGACCACACTAAAACAAAGAAAATACAAAAGAACTATGGTCAGAACGTGACAGTCATCATGGGGTATTGTGTGTAGATTGCTGAAAAAAATATCATATTTCATCAATTTTAGAATAAGGTTGTGACGTAACAAAATGTGGAAAAAGTCAAGGGGTCTGAATACTTTCCGAAGGCACTGTAGAGAAAAAGCTTGCCAAGCTCTAGGCCCTACATGACTCTGGGAGGCTAAGTATGTGTATGGGCAAAATGTGTCTATCCATATAGCTGTTAGGAGCTGAAAGGTAGGTAATAATACCTATTGAAAAGTAATATTGAGAAAGTGAAGGGATTCATAGGGATTTGTTATCTGCTCCAGGCAAAGTCAGAATTTTTTCATTTTAAAGGGGCAATCTGCAGTTCCTTCTTCCATTTTTGGACTTCTGAATGAATGAAATGTACACATTTATTCTTGAAGAATATAACTTATAAATGCCTCATGAGCATAGTTCAACTGCCGTACCCCATCAGAACCCAAAATATAAGCTTTTCACTCCAATGTTTATAAACAAATAAATGTAAACAAACATTTTAGCCTCAAAACATGGTTAAAAATATAATTTTGGTATCATAGATGGTCAGTCCCTGCATCCATAGACCTGTCTATGAATTTGAGAGTGGTTACACTTCTCCAGACCTATCCCTCAGCTTTTTACCAAAACGGGTGGAGGGGTCACTTTGTTTTTGTTTCAGCTGCTGATTGACACTTTTAAAGCTTGGGATTTTGGCTTTGACAGGGGAAAAGATATACAGTGAAATGAACAAAAAAGGGATTATATTAATGTTCTGTTATCTCATATTAAAGATTGTATCTAATGTAAGTGGCTAGAAAAAAGCATTTAACTGCAACAACACCTGCAAATCTGTGTACTCAAGCAATACACTTTGATTTGATATAAAGTGATTATATGAGACATTACAATGTTCTCTCTTTGTCTTTTTATGTTCTCTTTCTTTTATGGAAGAACAAAGAGAAAATTAAAACAAAGCTTTGTTTGAGTGTTTATTTGCACCTCTCCCCACAAGGGGCCCTCTCCTCTTCCACCCCCCCCACGCCCCCCATTTTACGCCTCAGCCCTTCTTAAATCGCTAAATATCCTGACCTTTTAGAAAAGCACCTGTCCTCAAATTGCCTTAGCCTTCTCTTGTCACCAAGGCTCCTCGACAATCTCCTCTCTCATAGAAATAGAACAATTATATTTCTATGTCTGCTCCCGTTATATCCACTCCTGAGTCCTAAGTGGTGAGATGGAGCTTCCGTCTGTGTCTCTCAGAAGGAGGGTCTGAGTCAGACTCTTACGGCACGAATACAGGATGTTGTTCCTTAAAAAAGAGTTGTGTATATATTAAAGTCTGTATTACGATATTGGCCTCTGTAATCAGTTTGATACAATCATTTTGTTGTAAATTTGACCCTTATCATTTCTCTGAACTATTATTATCAATTTGCATTATCAATTTGCATTTACGCAACTGTTCCTTGTATATTTCCACATCACTTTTGTATTTCATGTTTTTATGAAAAACGATTGAAATCATGATGATTCAATTTAATGAAAGGATGAGGATTGATTAAGGTTACTTTGCAATCAAGCAAATACATTTAGCTAACTTGAAAGGCAAAGTTTATCCAGTAATGAACTAAACATTGAATGGTGAAATTCAGAAACACCAACAACCTGAGGGAACTGATGACTCGGGCAGGAAAAGGAGCTGGCATTTAGAATCATGTTAGTGACATCTGGCATTTCTGAGCCAGGGCATCTGTGTTTGCTCCTCTGTCTCTGTTTCCATCTGCAGTGGAACCACTGTGCTCAATCAAATAGGATGCCTAGGTTAATACGTTTGTGTCCCAAATAGCACACTATTCCCTTTATCGTGCACTACTTTTGACCAGAACCCCAAGTAGTGCAATATGTAGGCAAAAAGGGTGACATTTGGGACGCAGACTAAGACTTGAAATCAGTTCGCTCTAGTTCCCTCTGTCAACACTAATGGAAGACTGCAAAACAAATGCCAATGACCTTACATAGGTCAGAAGTGGGATGGCGACTGTGAGGCCCTCAGAACACACGGGTAGACGTGTGAAGGGGCTTGAAAGAAAGTCGAATCACAGGGACGTGCCTTCCCGTTCGTTGGGTGCAGTGTAGCCATCCTCGTTGTCTGAGCCACGTTACAGTTCCCACTAAGTGGGTTAACCCTATTAATGTGATGTGCAAGGTGTTTTCCTTTCATGCCGGAGACCTGGGTTTGCTTCCCACTCCCTGAATCCAGAAAGCTAATGGAGGACCTTATTACTGACGAATGTGTTTGTTTTTATGACCATGTTTTTCTTTCTGCTTGCATTTCTATTTGTATATGTGTATTTCCTGTAATTTATGTAACTTGTAAAAGAGACCTTGGTCTCAATAAAGGTTAAATAAAACAATATAAAATATCAAACCGTCTCATTTTCAGGGAAGTCACTTCTGGCACCCTGCCTACTGTATGTACTGTTATACGGGTCAGTCAGTCCAGTGAAAGAACAGCATATGGTGATGATGCACAATCACTGCTGTATAAAGGTTTACARATCCTAGATCAGTACAGTCAATGGAGTTACTGTATGTAGATTTGAATACATAGGAAGTTATGATAATGKTAATTCACTCCTGTTGATGGATTCATACTCTAGTCCAGTGTTTCCCAACTCCAGTCTTCGAGTAKATTTTTTGTTGTTGTCCTGGACAAACTCACCATGGCAAAGGAATAAGTTAGTCCTAAATATTTCAGAAACTCAGACACTTGTCCTGGTCAAAACATATTGATACAACAGTAGCTAGGATGGAGAGATGTCTTTCTATAATAAAGAGCTTCTCTGCCTTCTTAACAGCATTATCAACAAGGTATGTCCTACAGACCCTAGTTTTGTCGCACCTGGACTACTGTTCAGTCATGTGATCAAGTCCGCACCTTTGGGGGGGGGGGGGGGGGGGTACTGTCATGCCCTGACCTTAGAGATCCTTTTATGTCTCTATTTTGGTTTGGTCAGGGCGTGAGTTGGGGTGGACATTCTATGTTTTGTGTTTCTATGATTTTCTATTTCTATGTTTTGGCCGGGTATGGTTCTCAATCAGGGACAGCTGTCAATCGTTGTCTCTGATTGGGAACCATACTTAGGTAGCTCTTTTTCCATCTGTGTTTGTGGGAAGTCYACTTTGTTTAGGYCACATAGCCTTTGAGCTTCACGGTTTGTTTTTGTAYTGTTTATTGTTTTTGTTTGGCGTCTTATTTAATAAAGGAACATGTACGCTCCCCACGCTGCACCTTGATCCTCTTTTTCCAACAGCCGTGACATTCATAAATAGTTTTTGTCAAGACACTGATGCAGTTAATATTTAATTGTCTGAGATACCCGATAATTTTCTTCCGCCACCGTATTAAAATCCCCACATGTAAAAACTGAATATKCCACACATAAATAGGCCTTAGTTTCATAAATAATAACTTTTTCCTATTTGCATCAGGTGCTGTACATTCATTTATCACTCGTATTTTTGTTCCTCTAAAGAAGCAGCCCAATATTAAATCATCGATGTCTCCAAAGTCTGTTACCYTAAGCTCTTTTTACTTATTTGCTTACCTACTACTTTTCCTTGCCATTATCATTCTTCACCTGATGATAAGACAAGATGCAACTCTTTTTATGGGGGTCCCTAGGTCGCTGGTTTGCCTGGGAGGGAATCCCAGGGCAATAAAAGGTTGATGAGGCCATAAACATCTTATGAATGATTTTATGAATCATTAATACATCATTTAAAAGTTGTTTATAAATGTGTGAATAATTTGCTTACTYACATTGACAAATGTGGGAGTAATGATTAAAAAATGGTGAGCAAACTGTTGGTAAATGCCTTGAAATAGTTWARTACTSAACATTATAAAGTGTTACCGTTGTGTACTCTACTCTTATATAAGGTATTGTGCTCCAACGTCGTTGCAGACTGTAACATACGGCCAGAGTTGTTGTTGACAACGTCCGTTGTCACTCCATTTACACAAACAAGCCTTATGAAAGCCTGATTGGCTGATGTGACGTAGTATGCGGGACGTAGCCACAAAAGGGTGACAGAAAAGTGGGAGGKAAGTAAACTGTAGCTTTGAGGAGTTTGTATGTCCTAAGTGCCTGAAACTGTCACCAACCGCCAACTAGCAATCACATATSGGCCAGTTTATGATATGAATATTCAATGGCTGTCAAGTGACCATGGAAATTGGAGGGGAGAGCTGTCTACCTATAAAACACGTTGGCAAAGAGATTGACATGCTGTGCCAGGTGTGAAACACTGGATGTGTGACGATGTCACTGATGAGACCTGCAGGCATTTTTATTCTTAGTATCTAAAATGTATGAAGCATTAATACAATAATAGCACAAGGATTTGTAAAAAGGGAACAATGTCAATGTTGTAGGCTACATCAGTATGTGAGAACATGTTCTTCAAAATGGGACTCTCTCTGGCTTTGTCTCTCTGGCGTTTCTCTTTCTGAGTCCTTCTCAATCTCTTTCTCTCTCGCTCTGTCTCTCTCTCTGTCTCTCTCTCTCTCTCTCTCTCTCTCTCTCTCTCTCTTCTCTCTCTCTCTCTCTCTCTCTCCTCTCTCTCTCTCTCTCTCTCTCTGTCACTCTTTCTGGTCCCCTTTGTCTCTCTTCCTCCCTCCACTATGGGAGGAATAATGAAAACTGATGCGTTCTGGGAAACTGATCACATGTTCTGGTTCCTTGTTCTCTCCTGATTGGAACACTTAGATTTTCTGTCCGTTGATTACGATTGTTTTATGTGTTTTATGGATGTTGCTGTTTACGCGCAAATTGATTGGAGGGAGCCATTTTACATTTTCTCTCTCAGAGTCACTCAAGAGTCGAGATTCACTGGGCTAAAAATGCTATAACGGGAGAGAGACCTGAAGGGATGAGACCTTACATCAAAGGCAAACGTCTTCAACACTCAATGGCAGATGTATCTTTAGGATAAGGGTTAGGGTTAGTTGACATGGTTGACAGTTACGTCTACAAACCATCTATTTGGGACTAATAAAAATGTTAAAAATGTTATCTCTTTCTCCAGGTGAACTTGGGGAGCCATCAGTACCTGTTCGCGGTGGAACCCGTCTGAGATGCCCAGCCAAGCGACATGTGGGAACACATCGTCACCTTCAACGCCCCCGGTACGTGTAGAACCTTTTTAGGTTAGTAATTACAAGTACTGGCAGTTCTGTCAACACCTCAGAGACACCTCTTATAAACGTTAAGGGAAAGAAATTTSTTTTCAGGTGGCATTTTTTGTGCTAGTCTCAGGACATTGCCTCAGTATGAGTCTTTTTAACATGCTCAAAACATAGACAAAACCCTCATGAAAATCGACCCAAAGAAGTGGGCTGATGGCTTACTTTTTGGTATGACATTTACATTTACATTTAAGTCATTTAGCAGACGCTCTTATCCAGAGCGACTTACAAATTGGTGCATTCACCTTATGATATCCAGTGGAACAACCACTTTACAATAGTGCATCTAACTCTTTTAAGGGGGGGGTTAGAAGGATGACAGCCTACTATCTCTTTCTGAGGGTCTTCAAAAACGTAAAGAACACAGGTATGGTCATGAAGAATAGTCATACGTGAAGTATAGTCATACATTAGATACAAGGACATTGCAACAGTATGAGTCGATTTAGCTTTCTGAAAACGTAGACAAAACGACCGTTGAAATCACCATTAACGTCAAGCTTTGTTTAGGAGTAATATTTGCTGCATGTGCCAGGAGTGATTGCTAAATGCCATTAATGTAATGTCATCTTTGTGTGAAGAGGAGTGAATGTAGGTGGACACCATTAAACTACTAGAGCAATGGCAACATAGTACTTGTATGCTAGTTCCCTTGTGGCTATTTGTATTTGTATTTATTATGATGCCSAATAATAAAGGCAGCAGCTACTCTTCCTGGGGTCCTGCAAAATTTCGGCAGCAACACAACATTACAATACATTCACAACAGATTTCACAACACATTAAGTGTGCCCTCAGGCCACTACTCTACTACCACATATCTAGAACACAAKATCCATGTGTACGTGTGTTGCTTCACAGTCCCCGCTGTTCCATAAGGTGTATATTTTTRMGTGTTTTAAATCKYATTTTACGGCTTGCATGAGTTACTTGATGTGGAATAGAGWTCCATGTAGTCATGGCTCTATGTAGTGCTGTGCGCCTCCTATAGTCTGTTCTGGGCTTGGGGACTGTGAAGAGAACTGTGGTGGCATGTCGTGTGGTATGCATGGGTGTCTTAGCTGTGTACAAGTAGTTCAAACAGACAGCTCGGTGCATTCAACATGTCAATACCTCTCACGAATACAAGTGGTGATGAAATCAATATCTCCTCCACTTTGAGCCAGGAGAGACTGACATGCARATTATTAATGTTAGGTCTCTGTGTACATCTAAGTTGCCCTGTTCTGAGCCAATTGCAATTTTCCTAAGTCCATCTTTGTGGCACCTGACCACACGACTGAACAYTAGTCCAGGTGCGACAAAACTAGGGACTGTAGCACCTGCCTTGTTGATAGTGCTGTTAAGTGCTTTATTATGGACAGACTTCTCCCCATCTTAGCTACTGTTGTATAAATCAATATGCTTTGACCATGACAGTTTACAATCCAGGGTTATTCCAAGTAGTTTAGTCACCTCCACTTGCTCAATTTCCACATGAATCATTACAAGATTTAGTTGAGGTTTAGGGTTTAGTGAAAGATTTATCCCAGATAAAATGCTTCAGTTTTTGAAATATTTAGGACTAAGTTATTCCTTGCCGCCCATTCTGAAACTAACTGCATCTCTTTTTTGCAGTTATTTCAGTTGCTGTAGTAGCTGACGCGTATAGTGTTGAGTTATCCGCATARATAGACACAAGTAAAGCCAGTAGCATGTCGTTAGAAAGATTGAAAAAAGTAAGGGGCCTAGACAGTTGCCCTGGGGAATTCCTGATTCTACCTGGATTATGTTGGAGAGGCTTCCATTAAATAACACCCTCTGTGTTCTGTTAGACAGATAACACTTTATCCACAAGATAGCAGGGGGTGTAAAGCCATTACAAACGTGCTTGTTGATTGTCCTTCCCTATAAGCATGCTGAAAGTCTGTTTGTTTACTGTAAAATAGCATTGTATTTGGTCAAACACAATTTTTTTCAAAAGTTTACTAAGGGTTGGTAACAGGCTGATTGGTCAGGTATTTGAGCCAGTAAAGGGGGCTTTACTATTCTTGGGCAGCGGAATGACTTTAGCTTCCCRCCAGGCCTAAGGGCACATGCTCTTTAGTAGGCTTCAATTGAAGATGTGGCAAATAGGAGTGGCAATATCCTTACTAATCTCAGTAYTTTTCCATCCAGATTGTCAGACCCCGGTGGCTTCTCATTGTTGARAAACAACAATACTTTTTTTCACCTCTTCTTTACGGATTTCAAAAGTACAATTCTTGTRTRTCATAATTTGGACCGATATACTTGGATGTGTAGTGTCAGCGTTTGTTGCTGGCATGTCATCCCTAAGTTTGCTTATCTTGCCAATGAAAAAGTAATTGGCAAGAAACACTAAAAACACTAAAAGCACTAAGGTGTTGAATGCTGTCAATGACCAGCATTCTCACATAGGTGTTCCTATTGTCCAGGTGGGAAAGGGCAGTGTGGAGTGCGATTGCGTCATCTGTGGATCTGTTGGGGCGGTTTGCGAATTGGAGTGGGTCTAGGGTTTACGGGATGATGGTGTTGATGAGAGCCATGACCAGCCTTTCAAAGCACTTCATGGTTACCAACGTGTCTAGKCTGATGTGGGACCGAATGAGAGCTTTTGGAGTGACAGGTCAGCCATATTGGCAGTATTTTGCTGCGCACTAGGGTTTGTCACATCGTTTTCTGCAATGCGTTAGGTAGACACGAAGAAATGCTCAGTCTGGGACGTTATTGGATTGATTTCTGAAAAACATCCTAAAGATGGAATTTACTTGGAGTTTGACCAGTTTATTCGACTATTTTTATGACTTTTTGAATTTTTCGTTCATGCGTAAAATCTTCATGGACACGTGAGCTCCACTATGCTAGCCAAAGTTGCTAATTCGACAGACGAAATGGACATTCTAAAACAAAACAACGATTTATTGTGGAACTAGCTCCTTGCACTGCATTCTGATGAAAGATCATCAAAGGTAAGAGAATATTTATGATGTTATTGTATTTTGTTGAATTGTTGACTCCAACATGGCGGAGTATGGCTGAGCGCTGTCTCAGATTATTGTATACTGTGCTTTTTACTAAAGTTATTTTTTTAAATCTAACACAGCGGTTGCTTAAGAACCAGTGTATCTTTAATTACAGTGGGGAGAACAAGTATTTGATACATTGCCGATTTTTCAGGTTTTCCTACTTACAAGCATGTAGAGGTCTGTGAGAGACGGATCTAAAAAAAAAATCCAGAAAATCACATTGTATGATTTTTAAGTAATTAATTTGCATTTTATGCATGACATAAGTATTTGATCACCTCCCAACAGTAAGAATTCCGGCTCTCACAGACCTGTTAGTTTTTCTTTAAGAAGCCCTCCTGTTCTCCACTCATTACCTGCATTAACTGCACCTGTTTGAACCCATTACCTGTATTTATCCCAAATACGTCTCTCACAGTCTCTCCGTCTCTCACAGTTGAATTGTACCTATGATAAAAATMACAGACCTCTACATGCTTTGTAAGTAGGAAAACCTGCAAAATCGGCAGTGTATCAAATACTTGCTCTCCCCACTGTATATGTCCAACATGTATTTTTCAGCAAAGTTTATGATGAGTTTTTCTGTTAGATTACGTGACTCTCTAAAATTTCTCCGGACAATTTGGAGCATTTTGGCGCCATGGCACCAATGTAAAACCAGGATTTGTAGCTATAYATATGCAKATTTTCGAACAAAACATAWATGTATTGTATAACATGATGTTATAAGACTGTCATCTGATGAAGTTGTTCAAAGGTTAGTGATTATTTTTATCTCTATTTGTGGGTTTTGTGAAAGCTATCTTTGCTGTGAAAAAATGGCTGTGTTTTTTMGGATATGGTGGTGAGCTAACATAAATATATGTTGTGTTTTCGCTGTAAAACATTTTAAAAATCGAGAAGATGTTTATCTTTCATTTGCTGTATTGGATTTCATGAAATTATATTATATGATATTCCCTGTGGCGCTAGGCTAGGCTATGCTAGTCAGCGTTTCTGATGAGGAGGATCCCGGATCCGGGAGGGGGGTCGGTAGAGGTTATCCGTGTTGTCGTTCAGTCACGACTCGGTGAAACATAAGATATTACAGTTTTTAATGTCCCGTTGGTAGGATAGTCTCGAATGGCGCTCATCCAGTTTGTTCTCCAGTGATTGCACGTTGGCCAATAGAACAGGTGTTAGAGGCGGGTTACCCACTCACCGACAAATTCTCACAAGGCACCCTGATCTCCACACCCTGTATTGCCTTCTTTTCTTCATGCGAATGACAGGGATTTGGGCCTTGTCTGGGAGCAACATTATATSCTTTGCGTCAGACTCGTTAAAGAAAATATATTTGTCCAGTTTGAGGTGAGTAATCGCTGTTCTGATATCCAGAAACTCTTTTTGGTCATAAGAGATGCTAGCGTCAACATTATGTACAAAATAATTTACAAACATTGCAAAATAACACACAAAACAGTACATTTGGTTAGGAGCCCGCAAAGCGGCAGCCATCCCCTCCAGCGCCATTCACTATCAATATCACATACATTATCAATGTCACGATCGTTATAATGAGTGGACCAAGATGCAGCGTGGTATGGTRCCAACCTCTTTATTTGGACGTGAAACTCAAAGAAAACAATAAAGCGCAAAACGAAACGTGAAGCTAATATAGTGCTCGCAGGCAACTATACATAGACAAGATCTCACAAAGCACAACGGGGAAATGGCTGCCTAAATATGATCCCCAATCAGAGACAGCGATAAACAGCTGCCTCTGATTGGGAACCATACCAGGCCAACATAGATATACTGTATAATCACCTAGATGACCCACCCTAGTCACACCCCGACCTAACCAACATAGAGAATAAAAAGCTCTCTATGGTCAGGGCGTGACAATCAAGCAAGTCGGAAGTTTACATACACTTACGTTGGAGTCATTAAAACTCATTTTTCAACCACTCCACAAATTTCTTGTTAACAAACTATAGTTTTGGCAAGTCGGTTAGGACATCTACTTTGTGCATGACACAAGTAATTTTCCCAACAATTGTTTACAGACAGATTATTTCACTTATAATTCACTGTATCACAATTCCAATGGGTCAGAAGTTTACATACACTGAGTTGACTGTGCCTTTTAARAGCTTGGAAATTCCAGAAAATGATGTCATGGCTTTGGAAGCTTCTGCTAGGCTATTTGACATAATTCGGGCTGAATCTAGTTGATAATCCCTGCTTTAATGTYTGCCATTTTCAGACAGAACATTTACATACTAAATGCCACATGATCCATAACTGAAAAGGGTATGCTAGTGAGCTGTCTAGTCTGTAATATGTTTAAAGTACTCAATTAAATGTATTTTATAAAGCCCTTTTTACATCAGCAGCTACAGTATGTTTACAATATGTTATATACATAATCACCATTCTCTCTGGTCAAATTACCCCAGTCAAATGTTTTTAAAGTTGTTTATTTGAATCATTATGGTAGTTGTTCCACAAAACATTATTCAAAACAACCGACAAATGCAATCATATTCATTTAAAAGGAACGACGTCCACCATATGTTACTGCACAATATACTTAATGATATCTGTTCATCTTATTGATATCTAAATACTGATATCTATTTCAGCACTAAGGGGAAAAAAAGTAKTTTTACTGTATATGTAGCTGACAATTCACAGAAAAATCGTACATCAATCCACATACAGCGATCCTCACCTCAAGCAAACAGGATTTGAAATAAAGTACAAGAACGATACCTTTACAAATACTTTCAAAATATATTTTGATAGTTTCCACAAAGTGATGCACGATTTCATTAATAATCAAGGTGACAAATTTGTACATTCACGGAAGGTAAAATGTATCGATCACTCTACATTGAAATAATCATTGAACTCTCGGCAGTGTACAGCTGGCTAAGAAATATGATATAGATTTATGTTATGACAGTTATGGCACCCTGGCAAATTGTGTTGCCTTTGTGCAGCAGGGCACACTCATAGATTCCCCAGTTCCAGGACCCAGGGGGGATATATATCAATCATCTCGAAGCACGATCGGTTTTACCTTTCAAATCCCAATGAATAACTAAGATTAAATGGACTGGGGGACCTGATCCTAGAGGCAGAAAAGTCCCAATACACCACAATATATACAGTAACTGTATCAAAATCATAATCACTCGCTCTTGATCATCCAAAATGGACTCAAGTTTTGATGTTTACATTTTACTCTCTGTAACAAATAGCCTACAGATTTTTTCACATTACACAATAATATGATCCATAATATAATAAAATAAAGAAAAATCMAAATTGGGAAATAGGCCTGCATAAAGGCCTTAGACTCATAAGTCTGTATAKCTTGTTTGAGAAAGAGAGAAAGAGAGAGGCTTGTCTCTGACCCTGCCAGTGAGGTCTCATTAAGAGTGGAAAATGTGCCATTTGAGTCACACCAGGGCAGTTCACATTGTCTGTGTCCCAAGAGCACAAACCTGAAACGTGTGTCTGCTCTTGGGACTTGTGTCTGAAAAGCAAACACAACACAGTAATGTGTCACCACATAGCCTTCACATTGTACTGTACATGGGGCCTTACAATTACTCCCCGAAGGTCAAGCTTGGGTCTCTTCAGTGTGAGTGAAAATGGCTGTGACACAGGACAGTTGAGAGCAAGTCATAGTCCTGTGGCCACAGCACATCTAGTTGCTAACCCTGCTTGCCTCTCAGTCCAGTGAGGTCTCATTCAGTGGGAAATCTCCACCTTGAGTCAAACCGGGACAGCTCACAATGTGTATCTGAAGATGAGTGTCTGAGTACACATCCCACTGGGCACAAACTGGTTGAATCAACATTGTTCCAATGTAATTTGTCAAGGTGTTGACGTGGAATCTATGTGGAAATARATTGGATTTGCAAAAAGTGACTCAAATATACAGTAATAATGTATTCACATCTCAGGCAGGGACTAAAATGTTTTGTTAGCTTCACCCAGGACACTGTTTTCACACTTGACAGACCAGACACACCAATGGCTCTAKAATATAGTCTGTTCACACCAAAAACGTCAGCACCTCCAAAGCTGTCCCTCAAGGCTTAGAGGAGCTGTCATCTTCAGTGACTGAACCCTGAACACGAACCTTACAACATCAGTCATTGCATAAAGTCACCTTGCTGTACACACAGGTGTCCTGAAACACCATCTTCTTGTCAGGCAACTCACAGGTTACCGTGATCTCGTCCAGCTCTGTGTTGAATTGGTCCGTCGTCTCCACCATAGATGTGTCCTTGACCACGCTGTAGGTCAGCGCCACACCGTACGTGCCGCCGGTAGGCTTCTCAGAGCCTTTCCGTCCGCAGAGGCAGAGCTTGCGGAAGGCGGCACGGAACTTCTGCGACATAGCATTGTAGATGATGGGGTTGATTGCGCTGTTGAGGTAGACACAGCTCCGACAGAAGAGAATAAACCAGGTATTCATGTAGGCCTGCTCCAGGAAGGAGTTTACCACCACCAGGGTGCGGTACGGCATCCACAGCACAGCGAACAGGATCACCACCACAGCCAGCATCTTGGTCACCTACGACATGGAAGAGAAGGTGACTATGGGCCACTTTTCAATCAACGCTACTGGGTTTATTTCCCTTACACTGCAGTCTGCAATATTCTCAGCAATACAATAATTATAGAGTGAGACAGAAATGCCATCTGTTGTGTAGATCCAGCTATACTGTTTATGTCTCAAGGTTCCATATAATTTCAGATGGTGCCTATATTTCTCATTCATTTGGAATTGAAGTATATTGGATCTACAGATTGGGCTATACAAWCATCTGAATAACTTTGATTTTGMAGTGAACTGTCACTTTAAACGTGTAATACACATGTAACATTAGTTGTTTGGATTAGTTASCTTATAAAAACTGATCATTATTTCAAATTATTATAATATTAGTCACTTTATCTCTACATATATGTACAGTACATACTGTATATACTGTACCTCAAACACCTCGCACCCCTGCACATCGACTAACTACTGGTTCCCCTTGTATATAGTCAAGTTATCATTACTCATTGTGTATTTATTCCTCGTGTTATTATTTTTGGATGATTTCTCTATTTTTCCTCTCTGCATTGTTGGGAAATAAGCATTGCACTGTTAGTCTACACCTGTTTTTTACAAGCATATGACAAATCAAATATGATTTTATTTGGACTCCCTCAGTAGGCCTACTCTGGATGTTATGTCCCAAAGCTAGGGGTCAGTTTGATGTAATACCAAATTCCAATTTTATTTGTCACATGCTTCGTAAACAACAGGTGTAGACTAACAGTGAAATGCTTAATTCCAAACAATGCATTGACTATAGCTCAGCATTCAACACCAGGTAATGGCTCTCYGAGTGTGGTGTCAGGAAAATAGCCTCTCACTCAACATCAACAAAACAAAGGAGATGATRGTGGACTTCAGGAAACAGCAGAGGGACCACCCCCCTATCCACATCGATGGGAGAGCAGTGGAGAAGGTGGAAAGCTTTAAGTTCCTCGGCGTACAGAWCACTGACCAACTGAAATGGTCTACCCACAGAGAAAGTTTGGTGAAGAAGGTGCAACAGCACCTCTTCAACCTCAGGAGGCTGAAGGAATGTGGCTTGTCACCTAAAAACRTCACAAACRTTTACAGATGCACAATTGAGAGCATCCTGTCGGGCTGTATCACCGCCTGGTACGCAATTGCACCGCGCACAACCGTAAAGGCTCTCCAGAGGGTGGTGCGGTCTGCACAACGCATTACCGGAGGCAAACTACCTGGCCTCCAGGACACCTACAGCACCCGATGTCACAGTAAGGCCAAAAGGAGRATCAAGGACAACAACCACCTGAGCCACTGCCTGGACACCCCGCTACCATCCAGAAGGRGAGGTCAGTACAGGTGCATCAAAGCTGGGACCGGGAGACTGAAAAACAGCTTTTATCTCAAGGCCATCAGACTATTAAACAGCCATCACTAGTACATTAGAGGCTGCTGCCTATAGGCATAGWCTAGAAAGCACTGGCCACTTTAATAAATGGAACWCTAGTCATTTTAATAATGTTTACACATTACTCYTCTCGTATGTATATACWGTATTCTATACTATCTTTTGCATCTTAGCCTATGTCACTCTGTCATTGCTCATCCATATATTTATATATTCTTATTCCATTCCATATTCCATTACGTATTTCTTGTGGAATTGTTAGATATTACTTGTTAGATATGGCTGCACTGTAGGAACTAGAAGCACAATAAGTTCGCTACACTCGCAATAACATCTGCTTAACACGTGTATGTGACCAATACAATTTGATTGGATTTTGATTCGATTGGAACAGTGAAATGCTTAATTCCCAACAATGCAGAGAGGAAATAATACGAAATGAGACCAGGCTGCACACAGACTGCTGATGTTGTGTCAAAAAGCTACACACTCCCGTAGTGTCCCAAAGCTAACTCAKCGCTTATGCTGGCTACCATTCTGTATTCCAATGTATTACCAATACCCAATGAATAGGAGCGCACTTGTAGTTTTAGGTACCCGACTCCTGATGTTGTGTCAAAAAGCTAACTCACCCATGTGCATTCCAATTTATTATCAATTGCTAATGAATAGGAGCGCACTTATTTTTTTTAGGAACCGCAAATCACCTGTCTCCGAGAAGTAGCGGTAGTGCTGGTGTGGTGGGAGTTTTTACATCCCCTCGTTGTGTTGCTTTGTTCATTTTTACTTTTATCCTTGCGTTCAGAAGGTAACGGATTCATGATCAGGATTCTGGCGATGAGACCATACAGAATGGTAGCCAGCATAAGCGGCACAACAAAAAATATCCCGAAATCCAAAAAGTAAATGGGCAAATAGAGTTGTCTTGAAACTTTGTAGCTGCATATCACGATGGTCACGTCGTTCTCATATGCTTCTTCTTTGATATCTGACAGGTAGAACCACATGACGGAGTAGAGTAAAGTGAAACCCCAGACAAACAATATTATCTTCTTGGCTCTGGACAGTGTGCACAGCAACTGGGCTTTTATCGGGTGGCAAATAGCGATGTACCTTTCGATGGTAAAGGCGGTGATAGAGCAGGACGATGCATTGATTCCCAGGTACTGGAGGTAGGTGATTCCGAGACATCCTGAGCGGCCGAACACCCAAGACCCGAAGATGCTGTCCGTGATATTCGGTAAGCCCGCCGCAGTTAGTACGATGAGATCTGCAACGGCCAAGCTCACCAGGTAGCAGTTGGTGGGTGTCCTCATGTGTTTAGTGGTAAGCACCACTAAGATCACCATAACATTACCAACGATCCCAAAGGCGCATATCACGAAAACTAACAAAGTGCTCACCACTTTGTATTCGATTATTTGGTCCGTCCAAGTCCCCCAAGTCTGATTATCTTGKGCTTCAGTAACATTTTCCATTTTCAGTTCTCTGAATATGTCGAGTAGAGAGAAAACAATTAACTTATAAAGTAGCCTTCTCGCTACACGTAGGCCTATAACCGAATCAGTAGGCTATTACACGGTAGTAGGCTAGTATATAATACTATGGGAAGTAAGCCTGTCAACCTACTAGTTGAAAAAGACATCCATGGTAGGGTATTGTGCTTCAATTCCAAAACATATATTTCCACTTTCTGTCTCACACTTGCAAAATAAGCATTGAGTATTCCTTGTCATATCGTGCGTAAAGGTGAGAACATCCCGTTGTGTCCAGTGTTTCTTTCATCCAAAGTTGTAGCAAGTGAAACAGGGAGTCAGTGCGCGCATCGAAGTCACAGTGGTGTCACTAAATACGGAGAGTGGGCCTGACTGAAAGGGATGAGAGGAGGGATGCTGGTTTTTGTTCATTTTCTCTGCATCATCAGACATTACGCAATGCGCTCTCTGAGATTTGACGATTTGGGGGGAATGATCTGTCACCAGTTGCTTTATGCCATCGTGAAAAAGTATTTTGTTTAGTAATTGAGTAAACAATTGAATCAATTTAACAGTGTATTGTTGGTTCATAACCGTTGGTAAGAATGGTGAAACTAATTTGAATGGTGATGTGACTAGCCCACAATACATACACATTTGATTCCCTTTTTTAGGATATCATTGTAAATGTAAAAAAAAAAAATATTCTAACCATAATAGTATACTTTATCATTTGGAGACACTTTTTGTGGATGTGACATTCACAAATGGTGGTAACAAAAAGCATTCAGTAATAATAAGTAAGTTACTGCTTACTATGCAGATGTTATTATTCAGTGTCCCTTAGGCTATGGCAGGCAAATACATATTTGGCTGCAAGAGGAGCCATTGCTCCTTCGCCCATGAGTATTTTTAGTTTTTCCTCTGGGTTTAATAAGTTAAAATTTGGAATAAATGTAGTCATTTCTGTGAATAATGAATCTCTTGGTGAGGAATATTTATCACAGTAAAGGAGAAAGTGCATCTCTGTTTCTACCTCCCCTGTCAGGCAGTGACCACATATACGCTCCTCTTTGGGTAGCCATGTCTTTTTATGTCTGCCGGTTTCTATTGCCAATCGGTGGTCACTCAGCCTGTACTTGGTAAGGATCTGTCTCTGCTTTTTATCTCTGACAGAGTAGAGATAATCAGCCAATTCATATTCTCTGTTTAGGGTCAGATTGTCAGAGTCGTGTGTATAGGTGGCAGGGAAGTCAGGCGCAGGAGAGTCAAATGGAGTGTAATGGAGTCTCTTTAATAGCAGTCCACTAAACATACTCCAAACACTAAATGTACATCAAAAACAAAAGTGGGTACGAGGACCTCGCACACCTATACAGACACATAATACAACACTGACATAAAAACAATCTCTGACAAAGACATGAGGGGAAACAGAGGGTTAAATATACAACAGGTAATGAATGTGATTGAAACCAGGTGTGTAGGAAGACAAGACAAAACCAATGGAAAATGAAAAATGGATCAATGATGGCTAGAAGACCGGTGACGTCGACCGCCGAATACCGCCGAACAAGGAGAGGCAACAACTTCGGCAGAAGTCGTGACACAGATAGCAAATTAGTCGGCTTTGGGATTTTGTTTCGTTTTTCCAATGTTGTATATATGAGTCCTTTGATTGGTTCATGATTTTGTTTATTGGTAATTCTTTCTTTTGAAGCAGTGCTGGTGTCAGCTTGGTTGGTTAGGTCCAACACTAGCTGACTGAGAGGGCTCGTTTCTGGGCTCAGCTCTTGGGTTTGAAGTGCTTTAAATTGCTGACTTGAATTTGGACTTGAATTTAGATGTAGCCAAAATGTTAATGATCTTTTCTGTATTTTCATTATTACTGGAAAGCGGCCCAATTCTGCCCTACATGCAGTAGTTGGTGTATTTCTCTGGACTTGTAGGATTTTCCGACAGAATTCTGCATGTAGGGCTTCAATTGGATGTTTGTCCCACATTTTAAAGTCCAGTTTATTGAGTGGCCCCCAAACCTCACTTCCGTAAAGAGCTATTGGTAGGATTACACTGTCAAATATTTTGGTCCAAATTCCAATTGGGATGTTGATTTTGAATAATTTCATTTTTATTGCGTACAATGCTCTGCGGGCTTTTTCTTTGAGTGCATTCACTGCCATATTAAAGTTTCTCGATGCAGATATGGTCAGACCAAGGTAGGTGTAATTTTTAGTGTGTTCAATTATGGTGGTGTTCAGGGTGAATTTATATTTGTGTTTCTGCCATGTTTTTTTTTGTTGGAAAATCATGATTTTTGTTTTTTGAAAATTTACTGCCAGGGCCCAATTATGGCAATATTGCTCTAGAATATTAATGTTCTGTTGAAGACCTTCTTTGGTTGGTGATAGAGGTATTTCACCTCTGTGTCAAAAGTCCTGGGGCTGGAGAATGGTCCAACATGTCTGCTAATTCATTGATATAAATGTTGAAAAGATTTGGACTCAAACTACAGCCTTGTCTCACACATCGACATTGTGAAAATAATTCTGTTCTTTGGTTTTTTATTTTTATTGCACACTTGTTTTCTGTGTACATACATTTTATTAAGTCATACACCTTACCACCAAGCCCACTTTGGAGAATTTTGTGATCAGTAGTGCGATGGTTAGGGAGAAAGC
>NC_036870.1:4190807-4193216 GCF_002910315.2 Salvelinus sp. IW2-2015 | reverse complement strand
CGTTTCAGTGTTTGTTTATACTGTTTCAGAGTTTCAAAGTATTCATATCGTAGCTCTGGGTTGTTTTGCTGCTTATGTTTTTTGTTTGACATTTGTCTTAGGTGTTTTCTAATTGTTTTACATTCATTATCAAACCATTTGTCAGAAACATTTTGTTAATTTGTTTCTGATGTTGCATTTCTTTGGTTTTCTCAAATTTGCTTTCGATGCTGCTTTTTGGAATATGCAGTTGATGTTTTGAGTAGCCGAATTGACACCATCTTTATTGTTTTGGTATTGTGAGTTATTGAAAAACTGTATAGAGTTCATCATTTCATTTGAGTTCAATTTTTCAATTAATCTCTTTGCACTGTTTGGAGCCCATCTGTACGATTGGTTTATGTTGTAGAGTTTATTGGGCAGTTTWWAAAAATAATATTGCCGGTTAATTTATTCAGAAACACGTTGATCTGACTGTGATCTGACAATGYTGTCTGTGGTCTGACAGTGAATGCACTAATGGAGGAGGGGTCAATGTCAGTGATGGCATAATCGACTACACTTGTCCCAAGAGCTGAGCAGTAAGTAAACTGACCTAAAGAGTCCCCTCTGATTCTACCATTAAGCATGTACAGGCCTAAGGCTCGACAGAGATGCACTAACTCCTTCCCATTTTTGTTCAGTATTTGGTCAGGACTGTTTCTATTATTTATAATAGCACTACTGTACAAGGAGGGGTGTCCAAATATGTGGTGGTTACCTCCCGCATCAGTGTAGTCAGGCTCAGAACCTGTTCTTGCATTGAAATCTCCACAAAGAAGGACTTTACCCTCTGCCTGAAATGTAATGATTTCTGTATGGAGATTMTCAAAAAACTGATRATCATAATATGATGAATCTGAAGGAGGAGCATAAGCTGCACATATGTACACGTCATTGTCACAATAGATTGTACCTTTGTTAAGTTTTAGCCAAATGTGACTGGTACCTTTTTTCCTTTCATTCAGTGCTAAGTCCTGCTTATGCCAAATGATGATTCCACATACATGTATACATAAATACATACATACATACATACATAAATACATACATACATACATACATACATACATACATACATACATACATACATACATACATACATACATACATACATATATACTGTACATATACATACATACATACATACAGTACATACATACATATATACATACACACAAACATATATACACACATACATACATACATACATACACACACCATTACATATAATTATTATTATAATACTGGTGCCAATAAAATTAAGAATAGTTTTAAACAAATGAATGAGAATGGAATAAGATTGCACAAAAAATAAGTACAATGCAATCTGCAAGCGTGTGTGTGTGTGTGTGTGAGAGAATTAAAGGGTCTGTCTAGCTCAGTAGTCTGCATATTAGATGCAGTAGTTGGCGCACCTTTCCTATCTCTGATTGTTCTAGGTGTCTTTTGCCAGAGGTTACCTCAGCATATGTAGGCTGATGATCTGAATGATACATGGTGTGGACTGCATCATGTGGTGTACTTCTCTGAAGGACAGTGTTCTGTCCGACCCTGGAGTAGTGGTCAGAGTTGTGTTGTGATGGGCCAGGTCCAGTAGAGCTGTGTTGTGATGGGCCAGGTCCAGTAGAGCTGTGTTGTGATGGGCCTCTCCATCTCCCTCTTAACTTTTTCCTCAGTTTCTGAGATGATTTCAGCTTCTGCTTTTAGGGTAGCAAACCTATTCTCAAAAGCCTGGAGCTTGAATCATTGTCTCTTGTGTCTTTAGAGGACTGTTTCACTTTGATGTCTTTTTTCTTCTGTCCTATTTTTGTCTTTCTTTTCTTCTGTTAACTAGATATTCTTTGTTAGCTTCTTCCAGGAGAGACCCTACCAACTGCTTAGCAACTGGTAAACATTCAGCAAGCTAAGAAAACGGTACATTTTTATGAAAAATAGTTACTTTTTCAAAAGCCTATCATCTTTGTTTGTTGCTTGGTTTGTCTCCTATTCAGTCTTGCAGTTTTCTTTTGCTTTTTTCTGATGTACTTCACGCTAAAACCATGTAAATTCAATATTTGTAGGAGTCATTTTTTCAGCAGCTGCTGCTCAATTTGGAACTCAATTTGGAACACCACACCTCTCTCTCTCTCTCTCTCTCTCTCTCTCTCTCTTCTCTCTCTCTCTCTCTCTCTCTCTCTCTCTCTCTCTCTCTCTCTCTCTCTCTCTCTCTCTCTCTCTCTCTCTCTCTCTCTCTCTCTCTCTCTCTCTCTCTTCTCTCTCTCTCTCTCTCTCTCTCTCTCTCTCTCTCTCTCTCTCTCTCTCTCTCTCTCTCTCTCTCTTCTCTCTCTCTCTCTTCTCTCTCTCCTGAGAGAAAGAGAGAGAGAGAGATAGATCAAGATGAATCCAATT
>NC_036870.1:4180659-4189948 GCF_002910315.2 Salvelinus sp. IW2-2015 | reverse complement strand
GGTCTAGTAGAGCTGTGTTTAATGAGGGCACAGGTCTCCAGTAGAGCTGTGTTGTGATGGGCCAGGGTCTAGCTAAGAGCTGTTTGTTGATGGGACCAGTCATCATAACAGCTGTGTTGTGAATGGCAGGTCGTAGTCAAGCAATCGTCTTGTGGGCTATGGCTCGCCCTAGAGCTGTGTGTAAGGACTGTGTTAGATGCATGTGTGCCTGTGTAGTCCTAGTAGAGACTGTCGCGTTGCGATGGGCCTGGTCCTAGATAAGTGTGGTTGTGATGGGCCTGTCTAGTAGAGCTGTGTCTGTTGATGGGCCTGGTCTAGTATAGAGCTGTGTATGTAGAATGGCCTGTGTAAGTTAGAGCTGTGATTTGTCATGCGGCCTGAGTTGTAGAGCTGGTTGTTTGTGTAAGAGACACGCTGTAGTAGCCTGATCGTCTAACGAGCTGTGTTAGTAATGGGCGTGTCTAGTCGTGCGTTCCTGAGGCGGGTCGTGTCATTGGTAATAATGCTGTTGCTCGGTGTTATGCCTGGTCTAAGTAAGCTTGCTGTAATAAGCCGTGTCTCGCTCTTTCTCTCCTGGAGTGGTAGGAGGTACTGTTTGTTTCAAGATGTGGGCGCGGGGACCCTCTAGTTTGCTGGGGGTGCATTGGTGTGGTGGTGCCCTGCCAAGTCTTGAACATCTTTTAGGTCCTTGGCCAAAAGGTTCTAATCACATGTCCTGATCCAAGATGTACATTATCGTATAAAGATGTTAGACACCTGGTCCCAGAGTGGGGTGGTGGAGCCCGTTTTCTGACGTTGAGCAGTGGAGGCACAGGCCACAGTGATCTGTTTTGATTTATTTTGTGATCAACTTTCCTGGGAAGTCTTTTCTTGGTAGGAGGGTGGACACAACTATATTGGTTGTTGGGAACAGCCTGTGCCCGTTCTGCACTCTTCTGCACTGCCCCAGATACATTTTTCACCTTTGGCATGAAGTCGTTTGTGCCAGTGTGGATGATATGTTGTCGAGGGTGTCAATCCTGGTCTGACTGAGTAGCTGCATTGCACTTTCAGTTGTAGGACACCAAGAACTTTACACCTGGTGTCTAGGGAATAATCTTCCTGGACTAAGAACTTCCATTTGAATCAATACAGGATTGCAGTTGTGGGTGACTGTCTAAATCTGTTTCTTAGAAAATAGAATATTCCACTGTGACTAGGTCTGAACATAGGATGATGGCAGCGGAGGTGTGGTAATCTATATTTTGTTCCGTGATGACATAACCCAAACATTTCTCAGGCCTCCCACTGATTGTCAGGATCGGTAATTGGGGTTTCTAATGTTCAACACAACCATCAGGCACTGGGCTCTTCACCATCGGGAACAATGAACAAAAGGCACTCGGCGTGATAAAGAAAATAACTTTGTCACAAAGACTTGGCGGAAGTGTTATTTACATGGATGTCAGCCATTTAAATACAGAACAGAAGAATAGAAGTCCAAATGAAGCTTCCCATGCCTCTTACACAAAGCTGCAGTATATACGAACATGCATATTGATGTAATACTTCATGCTACAGAATATGTCTCGTCTACAGCTCAGTCCATTTGAAATTCTCAGCCCCCWTAGAGTAAAAAAACACATTAGTGCACGAACGCTTGACAGTAAGGCAAGGGCAAGCAGGGCATCTCAGTCGGGTTCATTTAGAGCGAAGTTAGGGGGACATGGGGTTTGAATAGACTCTACCCATAGGGACTTTGTTATGATGWGGTACGAGGGGACGGGGAGATCTTGATCTAATTGAGATAATGGGGTCGAGTTGGTACGAGGAAAATCAAATGTGTCCCACATCAGGATGACACAACCAGAATAGCGCCTGAGATATTAAAGGGGCGATCTGCGGTTCGAACAACGACAAAGCTGTCGCACCGCCGATGGTTTAGTAAACAGCGGAAGGATGTGGCTGTAGAAATGTAACCACTCTCWAACTCATGGACACAGTAATGGACATATGAACTGACCATCCGTTACATACACATTCTAGTTTTAACCACTCGTTCTAAGGCTACACYGCGTTTGTTTACATTTACATTGGTTACAAACAAAGGTGTGTAAACAAGCTCATATTTTGGGCCCCGYTGGGGTACAACAGTTGAATTAAGATCATGAGACATCTACAATTTATATTCTTGAAGAATCAATAGGTATACATTGAGTGTACAAAACATTACGGACACCTTCCTAATATTGTGTTGCACCCCCTTTGCCCTCAGAAGAGCCTCAATTTATTTTGAGCATGGACTAAAAGGTGTCGAAAGCGTTCCACAGGGATGCTGGCCCATGTTGACTCCAATGCTTCCCACAGTTGTGTCAAGTTGGCTGGATGTCCTTTGGGTGGTGGACCATTCTTGATACCCACAGGAAACTGTTGAGTGAAAAATCCAGCTGCTTTGCGGTTCTTGACACACTAAAAACCGGTGCACCTGGCCCCTAGGCTAGCATACCCCATTCAAAGGCACTTAAATATTTTGTCTTGCTCATTCACCCTTTGAATGGTATGCAATTTGGGGCGGCAGGTAGCCTAGTGGTTAGAGCGTTGGATTGGTAACCGAAAGGTTGCAAGATCGAATCCCCGAGCTGACAAGGTAAAAATCTGTCGTTCTGCCCTGAACAAGGCAGTTAACCCACTGTTCCTAGACCGTCATTGTGAATAAGAATTTGTTCTTTACTGACTTGCCTAGTTAAATAAGGTACAATTTAAAAAATATATCTCCAATTGTCTCAAGGCTTAAAAATCCTTCTTTAACCTGTCTCCTCCCCTTCATCTACACTGATTGAAGCGGATTTAACAAGTGACATCAATAAAAGATCATAACTGGATTAACCTGGTCAGTCTATGCCATGYYAGGGGCAGGTGWTCCTAATGTTTTGTACACTCAATGTATATAATTKATTTAAAAATGGATGTAGCAACTGCAGCCCGTGAGAGTTTTTTATGTCTTGCTTTGTTTCTGACTACATGATGTCTATGTAAATGAGGGAGGGATAGCAATGATACTGTATGTAAACATTAGGCTTGCRTTGTACCATAACATTTAGCTTGATGCCCATTTATTATATGTAGGCCTATAAAACCCTGTCATACCCCACAATTTCTCTCAKTATACAGTAGCAACTACGGCAGAGCATTGTAGTGATACTGAAGCTTCTCTGAGAGAAAACAGATTKAAATGTTTACATGCCTGTGATTTCATTGCCGATTCATCTGGGATTCCACTGCTTATTCTATTCAACACTGAACGTGAGAATTATCTCTCCCCCACACCAACTGTGCTGTTGGTAAGGTGGTAAAGGAACAGTGCAGAGAATCGTGCCAAAGCTTGACTATTTATGTAATTTTGTTCTGAACAGGCAAGAATGCTACCAGCAGCCCATTCTGAGCCACAGGTGGTCAAGAACTGCTGGGAATCATACCACAGTTGTCCCTATTCTCTCTCTTTTCTCCTTTAGCTTGAAATAATGAGGGGTATTAAAATATTTKATTTCTTTGTGTCTGAAAGAAAATAACATATTGGTTTTGCTTAACAATTTCTGAACAGGCAACACAGTTTATATTCCACTTTGCTTTGACTGTGATTCAATGCTTGAGATCAAGTACGGGAGTAATACTGAGGGTCAATGGCCATTGGCCTGTCTAAGTAAACACATTCTAGTCTAGACAGACAACATGCACAATGGCAACAATCACAATACAAACTGGATATGCTTCCCAAAGTGCACATATCTTGCTGTTCACAGTAAATACAAGGCTCTGGTCAAGGTGAAATGGTCTCAGATGGTACTTGAACTTTATGACAAGAATACCATTTCTTTTCTGATTAAGGCCTTGGGGGCCGAAACATCCTCCTTTTAATCTTTAACGAATAATCTTTAACGAATATAACTCATCATCTTACTTTGACCAATCTTTGAGGGTTGCAAACAAGTTATGTGGACCGCTTATACGGCAGTGCGTCTGCCTTCACGTTCTGGGAACCTGGTCTGTAGGAAAGGGAAAAAACTAAACGGGGGAAAAATGCCCACCTTGTCTGGCGAGGGTTCAGTCTCCTCGCTGCCCGGATGTACTCCAGATTGCGGTGGTCAGTCCAGATGAGAAAAGGGTGTTTAGCCCCCTCAAGTCAATGTCTCCACGCCTTCAGAGCCTTGACAACAGCCAACAGCTCCCGGCCCTCATAGTTTCGCTCCGCCGGGCTGAGCTTCTTCGAGAAGAAGGCACAGGGGTGGAGCTTTGATGGCGTACCCGAGCGCTGAGAGAGCACGGCTTCTATCCCAGCCTCAGATGCATCCACATCCACTATGAATGCCAAAGAAGGATCCGGATGGGCCAGCACGGGAGCCGAGGTAAACAGAGCCCTCAGGTGACCAAAAGCCCTGTCCGCCTCAGCCGACCACTGCAAGCGTACCGGGCCCCCCTTCAGCAGTGAGGTAATGGGAGCCGCTACCTGACCAAAACCCCGGATAAACCTCCGGTAGTAATTGGCAAACCCTAGGAACCGCTGCACCTCCTTTACCATGGTGGGAGTCAGCCAATTATGCACGGCTGAAATGCGGTCACTCTCCATCTCCACCCCCGAGGTGGAAATGCGGTACCCTAGGAAGGAGACGGACTGCTGGAAGAACAAGCATTTCTCAGCCTTGTCGTACAGGTCATGCTCCAACAGTCGACCAAGGACCCTGCACACCAGGGACACATGCTCGGCGATTGCAGCGGAGTATATCAGAATGWCATCAATATACACCACTACACCCTGCCCGTGCAGGTCCCTGAAAATCTCGTCTACAAAGGCTTGGAAGACTGATGGAGCATTCATCAACCCGAACGGAATGACGAGGTACTCATAATTACCTGAGGTCGTACTGAATGCCGTCTTCCACTCGTCTCCCTCCCGGATACGCACCAGGTTGTAAGCGCTCCTGAGATCTAGTTTGGTGAAGAAGCGCGCCCCGTGCAATGATTCAATCGCTGTGGGGATGAGCGGTAGCAGGTAACTGTACCTCACTGTGATCTGGTTCAGACCTCGATAGTCAATACACGTGTGCAAACCTCCCTCCTTCTTCTTTACAAAAAAGAAACTCGAGGAGGCGGGTGAAGTGGAGGACCAAATGTACCCCTGACGCAGGGATTCGGAGACATATGTTTCCATTGTTTCCGCCTGTGACAGGGGATACACGTGACTCCTGGGAAGTGCAGCGTCTACCAGGAGATCTATCGCACAATCACCCCGTTGATGGGGTGGTAATTGAGTCGCCTTTTTTTTTGAGAAGGCGAGAGACAAATCGGCATATTCAGGGGGAATGGTGGGGGGGAACGCATGGTGGAGACCTGGCCTGGACTTTCCACCGTAGTAGCACCAACGGAAACCCCTAAACACCTCCCCGAGCACTCTCGTGACCACCCCGTGAGAGCCCTCCGTTGCCAAGAAACAGTGGGGTCATGACACGCTAACCAGGGTAGGCCTAGCACCATGGGAAATGCAGGAGAGTCAATGAGGAAGAGACTGATTCTCTCCTTGTGACCCCCATGCATCACCATACCCAGAGGAGCGGTGGCCTCGCTAATCAACCCTGACCCTAATGGTCGACTGTCTAAGGCATGACCGGGGAAGGGCACAGCCACGGGAACAATGGGGAGCCCTCAACTAAGGGTGAACGATCMGTCTATAAAATTCCCAGCCGCGCCTGAATCAACGAGCGCCTTATGCTGGGAATGCAGGGAAAACTCAGGAAAAGTAACATACAAAAACATGTGTGCAACAGAGGGCTCTGGGTGAGAATGGTGCCGGCTCACCTGGGATGACGCCAGAGTGCCCTGCCTGCTGCCTCGATCCCCAGAGGAGCCACCCCGGCACCGACCGGCAGTGTGACCTCTGCGGCCWCAGATGGGGCACGAGACAGAACCTCCTCCAGTCTCCCTACGCACAGCACCTCCCAGCTCCATGAGCACCGGAGCGGCGGTGCTGGGGGATGGAACCGATAGAACCCGATCTGGATGTCCGCGGGTAGCCAGCAGGTTATCCAGCCGAATGGACAGGTCCACCAGCTGGTCGAAGGTGAGGGTGGTGTCCCTGCAGGCCAACTCCCGACGGACGTCCTCGCTCAAACTGCAGCGATAGTGGTCGATCAGGGCCCTCTCGTTCCATCCCGCGCCGGCGGCCAGGGTCCGAAAATCCATGGCAAACTCCTGGACGCTCCTCGTCCCCTGCCTCAGATGGAAGAGGTGAAATCCTCGAAATGGTCCAGTGCCGCATCTCCTTCTCCCCATACGGCGTTGGCCCACTCCAAGGRTTTCCCAGAGAGGCACGAGACGAGGGCGGACACCTTCTCACGGCCTGAAGGAGCCGGGTGGACGGTTGGCAGGTAGAGGTCGAGCTGCAACAGGAAACCCTGGCAGCGTGCAGCCGTCCCGTCGTACTCCCGGGGAAGGGCGAGACGAATCCCACTGGGACCGGGTGGAGGGTGGGCGAGTAGTGGAGACCCCAGTTGTGCTGGTGGAGGCGCTGGAGTAACTCCCTGTCTGTCCCAGCGGTCCATGGTTTGGACCACGCGGTCCATGGTGGCGCCGAGATTGTGGAGCATCGCCGCGTGCTCCCGGACGCGCTCCTCCACCCATATTCCAGGGGCACCTGCTCCTGCTGACTCCATATGTTCGGTGTGGGATTCTGTAGCGGGGTGCGTAATGGGCGGCAGAGAAGTCAGGCGCAGGAGAGCAGAACTTGGTAATTACCAGAGATTTATTAAGCAAAACCAACGGCATCCAGAACAACAAGAGTAAATGGGCACAAAATAACCCGACGTGTGCTCCAAGGGGATGTGCACAATTACTACAACAAACAATCCCACACAAAGACATGGGGGGGAACAGAGGGTTAAATACAAAACAAGTAAATGAGGGAATTGAAACCAGGTGAGAGGAAAAACAAGACAAAACAAATGGAAAATGAAAAGTGGATCGARGATGGCTAGAAGACCGGCGACACCGTCCGCCGATCGCCGCCCGAACAAGGAGAGGACCCGACTTCGGTGGAAGTCGTGACGGTAGCACRATGACCAGGATCTCTATTCATTTAAGTGAGCAGATCAGGGCTTTCAGGAGGAATGGAAAATCTACTGGAGACATTTCAACAATACTGTTAGACTTGGGGATTTTGGTCACGGACAGTGCTATTCGCAAACACTATCATCAGATGCCTGGGAAAATGAACAGGTACACTAGGCTACAATACTGTAAAGTAGGCCTAATAATGCAAAAATAAATCAACTGCTGGTCTTTACTYTATGCTGCACATTTTTACATTGTATTCCATTTCCAGCGAGACTATTCAAGTGATCAACTCACTGATGGATGTAGATGATCAGCGATCGACAAAGGCAATCTGGAATCTGCTGGCATCACGCACAACATCAACATCACTCTAATCAAAGTCAGTAAGACAGTTGATGTAACTGAGAGGTACTTATGGAACGGCTTGTAACGTTTTTATTACTATATCTTTCAAACAATCTGAACCATCCAGCTGTGTTCTGATCTTGTTATTGTATCTTTGGTCTGTAGCGTTTCATACACAATAGATTGTCGTCGTTGGGAACAAAACAAACAACTTCACGTCTGTAGGCCCAGGCATGGATCAATAGCTGGCGAGACATTCAATGGACCCATCTTCAACAGATTATTCAACAACGGGGCCCTTGAGCGCATTTGCTCAAAATTGCGTACAGAAAAAAAGGAAGAAGATCAGCAACCGAGCTCCCAAGCATCCCCTCAAGCTCCAGGTGTGGGGGAAATTTCTCATCAGGGACAAGTACCATGTTGGACTTTTGATGGTAAGTTTATAAAAGAAAAGCTAAATAAAATATTGTAGCCTACGTCAACGGACTGCTAATGTGTTCCCCAATAATTCAGCTGTTGGCCTCCTTTTTCAGGTATCATCGCTCAAAGATTTCTTTTGAGGAAGGAAATCATCAGAGATAATGATGGACCTTATGTCAGAGGGATTGTTTTCTGGACCACATCGCATTTCTTTTCAAGGTAAGGATTATAGAATATTTGTTGTGGTTTTAGGCTATTTTTCCTGTAATATTTAATATTATTGTACCTAATGTGGCTGTTAGGCTAAATGTCCTTTTTTTCTCTCCAAATGCAACAATGACCCAAAACACACTGCGCCGGGTTTGCATTGCCATGAGGGCATAAACTGGGTCAAGATGGCAGCAGAGTAAGTGACCTTTATGTAGTAAAATAAATTTAAAAATTAAAAAGACCTACAACACCTAGGTATATTTAAAAATATTTTTGGCATCTCTACATCTAATTGGTCTCCTGATTTAAACCCGATCAAACTTGTTTGGTATAAACTGAAAACATTCATCCGTAACTCTGCCAAGCCTACAAGCAAAGATGAAGTGGTTAAAGCTACTAAGACATTTTGGCTTGAGATTTTGACGATAAAACAATGCAACAAATACATTGATCATCTCAGCAAGGTTTTACCCGTGGTCGCGGAGCTGTGGGGAAGTGGAACTAAAATGTAGTTTAAATAAACATCCTCATTTTGAATATATTTTTTCTCATGATTTTATTAATGAAAGCATAAAGATGTTGATGAAGAACTGTTCGGGCCAAATTGGGGGATTTTCTCAACTACAGCAGCCGTGCTATGAAGAGTTGCGTGTCAATTCATTAACCATGTGTCATGGGAATCTCTTCCCAACTATTTTGCAATGGCTCTCCAAAATTCTGCGGTTGCATGAGGCCTTGAGTTTGAAATGTAACATTTTTCAGTACTTAAGCATTGAATACATTGCAAATTGGGMGWTTTTCACACCTACAGWAGCCGGGCTGTGAAGACTCTATTGTCCTGCTAATAGGAAACATTGTTTGCATGATAGGCAACACCTGCTACAGTACTACAGTACTACACCTGCTACAGTACTACAGTACTCTATCCGTCGCAGTACTTACAGTACTAACACCTGCTACAGGCAAGTTATCAGTCACTAGAGCCCTGCTACCACGTACCTACGGCAGTCATAGATGTAGCTACAGTAAACACCCTTGTTACAGTGACTCACTCATGCACCTATCAGGTAATACGGAGTTACGACATTAGCCTTGCTAAGTTACTAACAGTACTACACCTGCTACAGTACTACAGTCTAACCTGCTACAGTAACTACAGTACACTTTTGTTCAAAATTGCCTCCAGCTGTCCATCACTACAATAATCATAAAATCACACATCTTGTTTTAG
>NC_036870.1:4143198-4179631 GCF_002910315.2 Salvelinus sp. IW2-2015 | reverse complement strand
TACACTGCTACAGTACTACAGTATACACCTGCTACAGTACTACAGTACTGACACCTGCTACAGTACTAACAGTACTACACCGTACTACACATGCTACAGTACTACAGCCTGCTACAGTACTAAGTACGCAAGTCTACCCTAGCTACAAGTCACTAACAGTACTACACAACTGGCTACAGTACTACAAGTACTACACCTGCTACAGTACTACAGTACTAACCTGCTACAGTACTACAGTACTAACATGCTACAGTACTACAGTACTACAGTACTACACCTGCTAACAGTACTACAGTACTACACTGCCTAACAGTACTGCAGGTACTACACCTGCCTACATTCTTTATTGTAACCACAATGTCACAAATAATTTGTATCTACCTTTCCAATTACTTTTAGAGTTTGGAATTTACAAATGTGCGCTTTTCATGTCATTTTTAGTAAGTAATATACTARAGTCCAGTTACAGCTTGTTCGGATCAAGAAGAAACAAARAAGTGTATTTTTGTGTGTGRGTGCAGGACAGAGGAATAGCAATTCTTACACTATTGTTAAGGAGGAACTGAAAATTGCGTGTCAATTCATAAACCATGTGCCATCGAAACTCTCTTCCCAACTATTTTGCAATCTATATGGCTCTCTGCCAATAATTACATTTGGAGAATTGGAGGATTGTAAATTAATATCTAAGGGGCATTTTTCGTTAGGACAGATCTGGAAAATGACATGCACAAGAGACGTTGGTAATCTTTTCCCTTTTAGAGACTATAATACTGTACATGGCATCCAGGTCATTTTCGTTTCTCTTAGAATAAAAACCTTAGTGTAACAAACAGTTTTAGTATGTAATATGCTACAGTTCAGTTACAGCTTGTTCTGATCAAGCAGAAACTAAAAAATAAGTGTCTTTTTTTTGGGTGTGCGTGCAGGACAGAGGAATAGCAATTCTTACACTATTGTTCAGGAGGAACGGAAAATTGAATGGCAATTCATAAACCATGTGCCATCAAAAATCTCTTCCCAACTACTTTGCAATCCTTAAGGCTCTCCGCCAATAATTAAATTAAGAGGATTGGAGGATTCTAAATTAATAACAAAGTTTAAACTTTGTTTAAAAAATAACTATTTTGGAGATGATTTCATTTTCAAATAACCGAAAGTGAGCGCTTGTAATCTGAATAAAGGGYAAAAGGCCATTCTTGAACATGGGGTGAGTCATTCTTACTAATTTGTAAATAAAGCCAGTTTGTTCACCCCGCTACCATCCAGAAGGCGAGGTCAGTACATCAAAGCTGGGACCGAGAAACTGAAAAACAGCTTTATCAGACTTTTAAATAMCCATCACTAGCCGGCTTCCACCCGGTAACTAAACCCTGCACCTTAGAGGCTGCTGCCTTATATACATAGACATGTGTAACGGATGTGAAATGGCTAGCTAGTTAGCGGGTACGCGCTAATAGCGTTTCAATCAGTTACGTCACTTGCTCTGAAACCTAGAAGTAGTGTTGCCCCTTGCTCTGCAAGGGCCGCGGCTTTTGTGGAGCGATGGGTAACGACGCTTCGTGGGCGACRGTTGTTGATGTGTGCAGAGGGTCCCTGGTTCGCGCCCGTGTCGGGGCGAGGGGACGGCATAAAGTTATACTGTTACACATGGAAACACTGGTCACTTTAATAATGTTTACATACTGCTTTACTCATTTCATATGTATATACTGTATTCTATTTTACTGTATTTTAGTCAATGCCACTCCGACATTGCTCGTCCTAATATTTATATATTTCTTTATTCCATTATTGTCTGTGTTCTTTTGCCCATCTTAATCTTTCTTTTTATTGGCCAGTCTGAGATATTGCTTTTTCTTTGCAACTCTGCCTAGAAGGGCAGCGTCCCGGAGTCGCCTCTTCACTGTTGATGTTGAGACTGGTGTTTTGCGGGTACTATTTAATGAAGCTGCCAGTTGAGGACTTGTGAGGCATTTMGAGTTTTCTCTGTTCTGTGAAGGGAGTAGTACACAGTGTTGTACYAGATCTTCAGTTTCTTGGCAATTTCTCACATGGAATAGCCTTCATTTCTCAGAAAAAMAATAGACTGARGAGTTTCAGAAGAAAGTTATTTGTTTCTGGACATTTTGAGGCTGTAATCAAACCTACAAATGCTGATGCTCCAGATACTCAACTAAAGAASGACAGTTGTATTGCTTCTTTAATCAGAACAGTTTTCAGCTGTGCTAACATAATTGCAAAAGGGTTTTCTAATGATCAATTATGCTTTTAAAACAATAACCTTGGAATARAGGAGTGATGGTTGTTGATAATGGGCCTCTGTACGCCTATGTAGATATTCCATAAAAAAAATCTGCAATTTCCAGCTACAATAGTCATTTACAACATTTKCAGTGTCTACACTGTATTTCTGAATAAATTKATGTTATTTTAATGGACAAAAAATMWGCTTTTCTTTAAATAAAACAAGGACATTTCTAAGTGACCCCATAATTTTGAACATAATTTTGTATATGTGACCAATAAAATTAGATTTGATTGAAACCTAGTACTTCAGGTTTGAAAAGGTTGATATGCATCCCCATTGGGAAAAAAGGTTACGCTCGTAATAACTGTTACACATTTATTCTGACAGAAGTCAGACTTTCATATTCATTGAAGTACTAAGCTAACATTGTTTTAAGATGGTCATACCATGGATGATTTAGACACTTAGGATCCCTATAGATATCATAAATATATTTTAAAACTATTATTTGACATTTACTACTAAAGCCCATAGAAACGCATCGACTAACACTCATGAATGGCAAAAAATATATATTCCTTATGATTTAGTTTTTACTAAGGTTTTGAAGTGTCTGCCCTATATCTAGGAGAGATAAGAAAGCTCATGGAAATATGAATCGTTTTTTGGATACATTGTTGCCACAATACTACCTCCATACTTCCATTAATTTGTATGCGTTTCCTTCAGACGAATCCCGTGACACGCGAAAGTCTCTCTTTTCCACAGTGGGAAAGTTTGTAGCCTAAACGGTTTGGACGCTGAAGACAGAAGTTGGAACATCAGCGTTACCGGGAGGCGTAMAGCAAAACAGAGAGCACCATCGTGTTCGCGAGAGTCTTGTCTTTTCATAGTTATAATAATTTATAATTAGTCTACCAAATCGTTCGGACGCTACAGATGTTTTTGTGAGAAGACAGCTTCTTAGAATGGTCTGATAAACACCACTGTAGTTCGACCACCTTCCACCGCAGATGCGGAACGCCCACATAGGCGRATTGACCTGATTGACACTGATCCAGTGTGAGTCCTTATACTTTTACATTGTATACATTGTTGGCATTGTTTCTCATAACTTTAGATATAAGAATAATCATCCTCAATGTATTAAGCTCATATTAATAATAATTGCTATGATTCACCGRCCGCAGATAAAAAATATAATTTGTGCAATATGAAGGATTTTTTWACGCAGTATACTAAATTTGTCACCTGGATATGAAAAGCATTAGCTTGGCTTATAGGTAATCCTAAAAAGTGTAAATATAGCTTTCATATTTGGTTTCAGGGMCTAAGTAGTGCTTAGCATCTGATTCTAATGTGTACATATTCACATAATGTTAGTAACAGGGTTTGCAGGWCTTAAATTGTGATCATATAGCATGCAAATGCATTCGTTTTGATTCAAACTTAGGAGTCAAGGATCATGTTACGTATTCAGGAAAATAGAAAGTGTTGTTCAAATGTCTTGAACAAAATATTTTGTGTTTTATCAACATTGAAAGATTTCAGGTTGAAATATATTGCTTTGTTTCTGACCTAGCATTAAATATGTACTGTATTATCCTATCACTTGCATGATAACTCAAGCTGTGTTATCGCCATATAATGTTACGTGGCCTTTGACCATTTGTATTTACTGACAATGTGACAGGTCAATTTCAGAAGGAATCATCTCAGGCCAACTGAGAACCGTCTGCTGTCCACCACACTGACTGCAGCCCCATGACTAAAGGGTTGAGTCTCAAATGAAACCCTATTCCCTATAAAGTGCACTGTTTGATCGGGSCCCATAGGGCTCTGGTCAAAAACAGTGCATTCTATTGTGAATAGGGTGCCATTTGGGACGCAGACAGGGTCGGCCATAAAGAATGTGTGCACCGGGAGCTGACCCTGACCCATCAATGGTAAATACACCATAGGGCACAGTCCATAACCCCTCCGACAGAAAGCATCACTATAAGTTATCACTCTGCAATATATCAGTGTCACTCACTGCCAGGTTGCTTGGAACCTGCAGGTTTATCCATGCTAGACAGGGCAGGTTCAAAACCATTTGATTACCCTGACTTGATTATCCAGTCTCATTCACCAGCCGGATCTCTCTTGCCCAGGAACGAGGTTACCTGTGTCTGCACAATTTCACTGCTATATTTCAACCCAACTTCCTTCATGTACCCTTCCTAATGTTAAATGCTAGTGGATGAATGGACACAAGCAACACTTTATATAAGAAGTGTAGGTTAATGCTGAGTCAGGCCAAAGATACCATCTAACCAACGGGGCAATCAGACTCAGTAATGTGGTATTAGGGGACAGGGAGCTCTTGATCTAATTGAGACAAGCATCTGGGAGTGTTTTAAGGCTCCTAGAATATTAGAGAAATGCAGAATGTGTGATTTGTCAAGGTTGTAACGTCTCTATATTAAATATGAAATGAATGAAAGGTTATGCATGTATTCCTAGGTAAAAACAAATATGGAAGGTATATATTTATGGGTTTGGATTTATGAGCCTGAACTATTATTAATCATTAGTTATAATAGTGACATGAAGGGTGCCATAGCCGAGGGTTTACACCAGAAGTTAATGGTTATCTGTAGGAGGAAGGTATATGGTGGGTGCAATTAAGCTTGGAATGTATTGAGTGCAGGGAAAACGATCAATTGTGGCAGGCATTGATAAGGGGAGAGAGCCATGGATTAGTGATGAAGGGGGTCGATGTCAGGCCATGTCACATTAAGGAAGAAGGAACAGTTTATTACTCGTATCACTTAGTTTCCTGCCTAGCAATAAAGATACAATGTTTAGCAAGAAGGAGGAGACTCTAACCAAAGTGGGGTATGTATAAAACCACTTGTGGAATTATGTCTTTGTCGATTCAGCTGTTCGATCCTTTCGGGAAGAATAAACTTGGTTTAAGCTTTCATAGTGTCCGTTGAGTTCTTACTCTGATAATTAGAACCTAACGGTTGGCCTTGTCGGCAGGATTCACCACGGTTTTTAATCACACCAAAGGGTCCAGATCAGTGGAACCGGAGCCGGCACAACAAARAAGGTAGGCACAGTTCCTACACCTGTTACCACTCATTTTGACATCTTGGGGAGATGAGAGTCGTAGGCTGAACAATAATAGAATATAGACCTAAAAAGCCTGAGTTTATTCAGTAGGCCCATTGTGTAACGACCGGTCGTAAATATATGGTGTAGGGTAGGTTCCATAGGGAGAGGTCCCGAGTGGGGGTGTTCCTCTGCGAGATCCAGGTAAATATATGGTGTAGGGTAGGTTCCATAGGGAGAGGTCCCGAGTGGGGGTGATTCTTGCGAGATCCATAGGTGTCATTACAGTGTAGGGTAGGGTCCGTGAAGGATAGGTCCCTAGTGGGGGAATTCTCTTGCTAGATATGCAAGGGGGACGAAAGTCCCAGCCACAGTGGCCGTGAAGCCGGAGGTGTGTGTGTGTATGAATGTTTGGACAATATTAGTCTGTAGTAACAGTAGCAAGAAAGAGAGAAGTTGGTTCAAGCCCTATTGGGACAGATTAGGTGAATTGATAAACACGATAATGTAAACCAGCCCCAAAAGGGTACAAAGAGTGACCAAATTATTAATTGGCTAAACTGTTATTACTTAATGCCGTTAGGGGGTGATGCGGAGTCAATAATAACTGAGATGGCTTCTAGAGGCCAGGATATCCCAAGGGGGGGAGTAGAGAGGGAAAATGTTACCATAGCCTTAGAGGCACTAAAAAGAGCAGATGATCAGCACCAAGAACCAAATAAATGGTGGGGAAAATTTGCCAAATTGGACTAAATTGGTACACATTTTCCGGTAGATGGAAAGTTTAAAACCAGCCAAGAGAGTATGGATGCAATCGTAGTGTGGAACACTGAAATCAGAGAACGGTCCAGACCACAATATGCAGGCATCAGCGGATAACACTAGAGAAAGAGATAGAAAAAGACATATCTGCGAAGTAAAATGGAGCAGGCAGTAGACAAGAATGAGGCGGAATACAAAAAACAAGGTATATCCGAAAGGCATGCACATAGATTAGATGAACAGAAACGGGAATTGGTTAATGCGCTAGAAAAGAGTCAAAACCTAAATCAAGAGTCAGAGAAAGACCTTGAGGATAGGCAAAACCCAAWTAAACAACTCAGGGTTACGCTTCAACAGTATCAGAATACGTGTGGAGGAGTATATGCAATTGCAACACCTCCGCTGTTCGCCCCCATGCTACAAGGTGAAATAGGTCACAACTGGTGGGTCACCCTCTCTTAAAGAGGAAAAAGAACGATATGGGTTGCGAGCGGCAGGGTACAGGCACATTACGAGTCCGMACATAGTAGTCCCAGACTGGGTAGTTGATCAGCATGATTCAGGTAATCGTAGAGAGGTGCGGAAAGTACGAACACACGCGACCCRGGTTACGTATTATCCGGGACAAATAGTACCAGGGYAGGACGACCCTATTCCAGATGCRGRGCAGCCCCAAGTACGGATAAAAATTCAGCATCACCATCAGCCATTGAGCATGAGCGAAATGCCTAGTATTATGAAAGAGGCACCGGATRCAGTAAGGGAGGGACAGGAATTTATCCGTTTCTTGAGGAGACAGGTTATAATTTTTGGGTTCCATGCTGGRGATTATGATCATATTGTATGCTTGCTTTTGCCAAGGGACATGTTGCCAACACTCGCACAGGGATATCGAACGTCAGCTTGGTCCTCAGGACGCGAAGCGTGTGACCCAGCGACAGCAAATTACGAAATTGAGGGATTCCTAACTACAGTTGGGAATGTATTGTTTCGACCAGATGCGAGTAAAATTAGTAACTGTACTCAGGGTGCGAAAGAAGCAATTTGCGATTATGTGGATCGGATGGATAATGCGTTGCATACTAACCTGACAATGGTGGATAGATATGATCAAAATGCAGGGATTTGTATGTCTGCTTTGATGGCAGATTTGAAACCTGTTATCAAAACGGCTATTGCAGGGGTAGTGGATCAGCATTCTCACTGGGATGAAAAATGTGCAAGCAGCGTTGAGAGTAGAATCTAATTCAGTTTACTCCGCAGCTGTAAGAGTGGTTAATGCTGCCACAGTGAAGGTCACTAACAGTGGAGTCAATGGCCCAAGTAAGACAAGGAAACAGGGAGGAAAGGGAGTCCTGAGTCCTGTTTTAGGTGTAGGGCTGTTGGTCATTGGAAAAGGGAGTGTAGGGTGTTAATGGAACCTGCTGCCTTCGGAGGAAATGCCACTATACAAGCGATTGTATCCTGGTCAAATGAGTAGTGACACATCCTTGAGAGCAGCGGAACAGGAACATTTGACATAGCGGTGTATGGTCTCCGTTCGATCAATAGTGGTTCATAGAGATGATGMTTTTTATGTGAAAGGAGACGTAGGAGGTCACGTCTCACACAACCTRCTAATAGATACRGGCGCTCAAATATCACTGATTCCTTACGATGAAAAAATTTGCTAAATTTGCAACAGGAAAAAGTATCACATTCAGCGGTGTAACAGGTGGGGGTACAGCTATTCCCTATGTCATTGAACATTGGACCAGTAACAGTAGCAMGATCATTTTACATGGCTACAGGAGTATATTTGGYGTTGGATAATCTTTGCGAGATGCRGGGAGAATGGATTTTAAAAGGTAACAAATTAGAATTGGCCCAACAATGTTTTGTTTCAGGACCATCACTATGGGCAAAATACGCATTAGATTGTGGTCTKATCAAAGGTTGCAAGCTTGTTGTGGTTGAGGGAGAACAGCTGCCACCAGTGAAGCAATACCCTATTAAACCGGAGGCTGAGAAATCGTGGCYAAGAATCTTCCAAAATTACTTGAAATTGGCATAGCGGTCCAAGGACCAGCACTTTATTCCCAGTGAAAAAGACACTAAAATGGCGTATTACTGTGGATTTTCGCAGCATAAACAGACATGCAGTGGAAATCACACCAGTGGTAGCAGATTTGGCAGACCAATTGCCATCTATTCCATCATCCTCAGAATGGTACATGAAAATGGGATTTTTTTGTCAGTGCCGGTGTCAGAGGCAACACTCGTTCGGATTCTGTTGCCAGGGGGAGCAATACACGTGGGCTAGGGCGCCGATGGGATTTACAAATAGTCCAACTTGGTATCATGCTGCATTGAAACAATCGCWAAAAMGTTCTGRGTTGGTACAATAAGTAGAMGATTTGTTATTGSCGTCAAAAGCRGAAGACACTCATATGCGAGACRTCACCACATTGGTAGACTATTTGGCAGAGCAGGGTCATGAAGCATCATATGAGAAAGCACAACTAGCGAAACAAGAGGTAACATATTTGGGGGTTTCGATTTCTAAAGCCGCGAAACACATTACCCGTGATCGAGTAGAAACAATGCATTCTTTGGCACGGCCAAACACTCCTCGCACACTCAGGAAAACCTTAGGAGTTTTCAATTTTGTGAGACATTTTATTCCGTCATTCTCTGAAATTGCTGAGTCACTTACAGAGTTGACGAAAGGGGGGAAGGTTCCCCATGATAGGATAGAGTGGTCAAGAGTGTGAGGAAGCGTTTGTCTAGCTAAAGAAGCAATTGTGTCAAGCGCCAGCATTGGGATTGCCAAACCTAAAATTACCTTTTAAAATGTTTGTTCATGTACAGGAATGACATTGTAGCGCGGTGGTTACGCAAAATCATGGGGGTAGAGAAAGACCAGTAATGTACTAGAGTAAATCGCTAGACTTGGTGGCGAGAGGAATGCCACCATGCCTGTTGGTGGTACAGGCGACAGAAATGGTGTTGCATAACACGGCTTCGATGACAATGGGTCAGAAAGTGGATTTGTATGTTCCACACACAGTAGTTCGAAGATGGCATAGCAGTGGGGATGTCTGTTTTGATTGTCTTGTCCCATCCCTTGTATATCATTTTTCTTCGTATGTATTTCGTATATATTTGTATTATATTTGTCTCAATTTCCATCTACGGACTTAGCATACTGTCCTGCAACACGCCTCACCCAATGTGGTATGGATCTGCTATTTTTACACTTTTGAACCAGAACCCCCTCCTGAAGCTAGCCAGCTAACTAGCTACTAGCTAGTAGTTAGCCTGGAGCTATCCTCGAACTAGGCCTATCTCCCGGCTAGCTGAAGAGATTCCATCAAGCAATCCCTGGGCTTCAATGACCTATTTTGCCAATTGGCCTGGACCCTTTGCTGCTGACACGGAGCCTCACCGATCCATCATGACTGGTCTACCAACGTAACCGTCCGAGGGGGTTTCTGTCCCGATGCAAGCACCAGTTAGCCTGGAGCTAGCCTTGAGCTAGGCCCTTCTCCTGGCTAGCCAAAGAATTCCAGCAGATNAAAGTGGCATAGTTTAAAGTGGCTAGTGATACATGTATTACATAAAGATGGCAAGATGCAGTAGATGATATAGAGTACAGTATATACATATACATATGAGATGAGTAATGTAGGGTATAGATGAGTAATGTAGGGTAATCCCTGGCAATCCCTGGGCTTCAATTACCTATTTTGCCAATTGGCCTGGACCCTTTGCTGCTGACACGGAGCCTCACCGATCCATCATGACTGGTCTACCAACGTAACCGTCCGAGGGGGTCTCTGTCCCGATGCAAGCACCAGTTAGCCTGGAGCTAGCCTTGAGCTAGGCCCTTCTCCTGGCTAGCCAAAGAATTCCAGCAGATCATTTCTGGGCTTCAATACCTCTTCTGCCAATTGGCCTGGACCCTTTACTGCCGACACGGAGCCCCGCCAATCCATCACYACTGGTCTGCCGACGTAACCGTCCGAGGGGMGTTTCAACAGACTCTTGTTGCGACGTCCCCCTGAGGCCCATCTGCTAGCCTGCTGCTAGCCCCGGCCTGCTAGCTGTCTGAATCACCATGCCTCCAGCTTGCCTAGCTACTCACTGGACCCTATGATCACTCTGCTACACATGCCTCTCCCTAATGTCAATATGCCTTGTCTATTGCTGTTTTGGTTAGTAATTTTTGCCTTATTTCACTGCAGAGCCTCCAGCTATGRTCTACATGCAGGTGACRGCACCTSGCTTAAATGGTGCCTCTAGAGACAAAACCTCTCTCATCGTCACTCAATGCCTAGACTTACCTCCACTGTACTCACATCTTACCATACCCGTGTCTGTATATTGTGCCTTGAATCTATTCTTCCGCGCCCAGAAAACTGCTCCTTTAACTCTCTATTCRGAACTCACTAGACAATCAGTTCTTTTAGCCTTTAGCCGTACTCTTATCCTACTCCTCCTTTGTTCCTCTGGTGATGTAGAGGTTGACCAAGGCCCTGCAGCCCCCAGCATCACTCCCATTCCTCAGACGCTTTCATTTGTTGACTTCTGTAACCGTAAAAGCATTGGTTTCATGCATGTTAACATTAGAAGCCTCCTCCCTAAGTTTGTCTTATTCACTGCTTTAGCACACTCCGRCAACCCGGCTGTCCTAGCCGTGTCTGAATCCTGGCTTAGGAAGGCCACCAAAAATCCTGAAATGTCCATCCCTAACTATAACATTTTCCGCCAAGATAGAACTGCCAAAAGGGGCAGAGTTGCAATCTACTGCAGAGATAGCCTGCAGAGTTCTATCCAGGTCTATGCCCAAAAAACTAGAGCTTCTACTTTTAAAAATCCACCTTTCCAGAAACGAGTCTCTCACCGTTGCTGCTTGTTATAGACCCCCTCGGCCCCCAGTTGTGCCCTGGACACCATATGTGAATTCATCGCCGCCCATCCCTATCTCAGAAGTTCGCACTGTTAGGTGACCTAAACTGGGACATGTTTAACACCATGGCCGTTCTACAACCTAAGCTAGATACCCTCAATCTCACACAAATCATCAAGGAACCTACCAGGTACAACCTAAATCCCGTAACCATAGGCACCTGCTTAGATATCATCCTGACCAACTTGCCCTCTAAATACACCTCTGCTGTCTTCAACAAGGATCTCAGCGATCACTGCTTCATTGCCTGCGTGCATACTGGATCCACGGCAACCCGACCACCCCTCATCACTATCAATGCTCCCTAAAACACTTCAGCGAGCAGGCCCTTTCTAATCGCCTGGCCCGGGTATCTGGAAGGATATTGACCTCATCCCGTCAGTAAGGACGCCTGGTTGCTCTTCAAAAGTGCTTTCTTCTTCCATCTTAATAAGCACGCCCCATTCAAAAAATGTAAAACTAAGAACAAATATTGCCCTTGTCACCGTCCAGACTTGACCTGTCCTGTAGCCAGCACAAAAACATCCTGTGGCGGACTGCAATAGTATCGAATAGTCCCCAGCGATATGCAACTTTTTAGGAAAGTCAGGAACCAATACACGCAGTCAGTTAGGAAGGTAAGGCAACTTTTTCAAACAGAATTTGCATGCCTGTAGCTCTAACTCCAAATGTTTTGGGACACTGTAAAGTCCATGGAGAATAAGAAGCACCTCCTCCCAGCTGCCCACTCGCCACTGAGGCTAGGAAACACTGCACCACCGATAAATCCACGATTATCAAGAATTTCAATAAGCAATTTCTCTACGGCCTGGCCATGCTTCCTCCTGGCTACCCAACCGCCGCCAACAGTCTCCGCACCCCCGCAGCTACTTGCCCGAGCCCTCCCAGCGTCTCCTTCACACCAATCCAGATAGCAGATGTTCTGAAAGAGCAGCAAACCTGTACCCGTACAAATCAGCTGGGCTAGACAATCTGGACCCTCTTTTCTAAAATTATCCGCTGCCATTGTTGAAACCCCTATTACCAGCGCTGTTCAACCTTTTTTTCGTATCGGTCTGAGATTCCAAAAGATTGGAAAGCTGCCCCGGTCATCCCCCTCTTCAAAGGGGGAGACACTCTAGACCCAAAATGCTACAGACCTATATCTATCCTACCCTGCCTTTCTAAGGTCTTTGAAGAAAGTTAACAAACAGAATTACCGACCATTTCGAATCCACCGTACCTTCACCGCTATGCAATCTGTTTTCAGAGCTGGTCATGGGTGCACCCTCAGCCACGCTCAAGGTCTAAATGATATCATAACTGCCATCGATAGGAGACATTACTCTGCAGCTGTATCATCGACCTGGACAAGGCTCGACTCTGTCAATCACCACATTCTTATTGGCAGACTCAACAGCCTTGGTTTCTCAAATGATTGCCTCGCCTGTTTATACCACTTACTTCTCTGATAGAGTTCAGTGTGTCAAATCGGGATGGCCTGTTGTCCGGACCTCTGCAGTCTCTATGGGGGCCTCAGGGTTCAATCCTCGGGCCGACTCTCTTCTCTGTATACATCAATGATGTTGCTCTTGCTGCTGGTGATTCTCTGATACACCTCTACGCAGACGACACCATTCTGTATACTTTGGCCCTTATTGGACACTGTGTTAACAAACCTCCAGACAGCTTCAATGCCATACAACTCTCCTTCCGTGGCCTCCAACTGCAAGTAAAACCTAAATGCATGCTCTTCAACCGATCACTACCCGCACCTGCCCGCCCGTCAAGCATCACTACTCTCGACGGCTCTGACTTAGAATATGTGGAACAACTACAAATACCTAGGTGTCGGGTTAGACTGTAAACTCTCCTTCCAGACCACATTAAACATCTCCCAATCCAAAATTAAATCTAGAATCGGCTTCCTATTTCGCAACAAAGCATCCTTCACTCATGCTGCCAACATACCCTAGTAAAACTGACCATCCTACCGATCCTCGACTTCGGCGATGTCATTTATAAAATAGCTTCCAACACTTCCAACAAATGGGATGCAGTCATCACAGTGCATCGTTTTGTCACCAAGCCTCATATACTACCCACCACTGCGACCTGTGCGCTCTAGTTGGCTGGCCCTGCGCTTCATACTCGTCACCAAACCCACTGGCTCCAGGTCATCTATAAGTCTCTGCTAGGTAAAGCCTCGCCTTATCTCAGCTCACTGGTCACCATAGCAGCAGCCCACTCGTAGCACGCGCTCCAGCAGGTATATCTCACTGGTCACCAACTACCTCATCCCCATACTGTATTTATTTAAGTCGCTCTGGATAAGAGCGTCTGCTAAATGACTTAAATGTAAATGTAAATGTATTTATTTATTTATCTTGCACCCCAGTATCTCTACTTGCACAGTCATCTTCTGCACATCTACCATTCCAGTGTTTAATTGCTATATTGTAATTACTTCGCCACCATGGCCTATTTATTGCCTTACCTCCCTTATCTTACCTCATTTGCACACACTGTATATAGACTTTTTTTCTTTTTTCTACTGTATTATTGACTGTATGTTTTGTTTATTTCATGTGTAACTCTGTGTTGTTGTATGTGTCAATTTGCTGTGCTTTTTCTTGGCCAGGTCGTAGTTGTAAATGAGAACTTGTTTTCAACTAGCCTAAAGGTGAAATAAAAATAAATGTCAAAAATACAGTATATTTTGGTAAATAGACATATTACATTTTTTTAATTAACCTTTATTTAACTGGGCAAGTCAGTTAAGAACAATGACGGCCTACCCCGGCCAAACCTGGACGAAGATGGGCCAATTGTACCAGTCAAAAGTTGACACATCTACTCATTCAAGGGATTTTCTTTATTTTTATTATTTACTACATTGAAGAATAGTGAAGACATCAAAACTACGAAATAACACATATGGAATCATGTAGTAACCAAAAAAGTGTTCAACAAATAAAAATATATTTTAGATTCTTCAAAGTAGCCACCCTTTGCCTTGATGACAGCTTTGCACACTCTTGGCATTCTCTCAACGAGCTTCACCTGGAATGCTTTTCCAACAGTCTTGAAGGAGTTCCCAGATGAGTTCCCAGATGAGTTCAACTCATCTCAAACCATCTCAATTGGGTTGAGGTCAGGTGATTGTGGAGGCCAGGTCATCTCCACTCCATCACTCTCTTTCTTGGTCGAATAGTCCTTACAAAGCCCAGAGGTGGGTTGGGCCATTGTCCTGTTGAAAAGCAAATGATAGTCCCACTAAGTGCAAACCAGATGGGATGGCGTATCTCTGCAGAATGCTGTGGTAGCCATGCTGGTTAATTGTGCCTTGAATTCTAAATAAATCGCTGACGGTGTCACCAGAAAAACACCCCCACACCATCACACCTCCTTCTCCATGCTTCACGGTGTGAACTATATATGCGGAGATCATCCGATAACATACTCTNGTGTCACCAGAAAAACACCCCCACACCATCACACCTCCTTCTCCATGCTTCACGGTGTGAACTATATATGCGGAGATCATCCGATAACATACTCTGCATCTCACAAAGACACGTCGGTTGAAATCAAAAATCTCAAATTTGGACTCATCAGACCAAAGGACAGATTTCCACAAGTCTAATGTCCATTGCTTGTGTTTCTTGGCCCACGCAAGTCTCTTCTTATTATTGGTGTCCTTTAGTAGTGGTTTCTTTGCAGCAATTTGACCARGAAGGCTTGATTCATACAGTCTCCTCRGAYCAGTTGATGTTGAGATGTGTCTGTTACTTGAACTCTGTGAAGCATTTATTTGGGCTGCAATGTCTGAGGCTGGTAACTCAAATTAACTTATTCTCTGCAGCAGGTTCCTCCTTTTTGTTWCATAAGACCGAATCGAGCTGGTCGGTCACGTATATCTTTAAAAAWAWATATTTTCCTTTATTATTTTCCCCTAACCCTAATTGGGGTAAACTAATGGAAAACACCACTTAGTCTTCTACTTCCAGCTTCTACATACTACGTATATACATTCTACGGACACAATGTATTTTACAATAGTTATATTTTGTTTGATTTTAATACCATCCTTCAGCTACCCTTAACCTCTCCCATCTGTTTCTGAAGACCATCCGGTTTGATTTCTATTTGCCATATATTTTTTAACTGTGCCGTTTCCCAAAAGTTCTGAACCTATAAACATTTTACGGACACAGCATATTTTACATGAGTTATCTTGTTGTTTTTAGACCCACCCTTTAGCTCCACTCAATCCCTCCCATCTATCTCTTAACACCATTTKTTTTTTTATTTTGTATTTGCCATATATTTTTCAACTGTGCTGTGAAGTTTCACAAAAGTACTGAACCTTTCTATTATCATAGTTTCTACAGATTGTAAATGAAAGATACAGGTGTTAGCATCTTTCAAATTTCGGAAGGGGAGAGGACATTTGGCCCATAGACTTGCCCATAACTTGCAAAGAGAAAGGGTGGAGCTCTTCATTCCTGTTCCAACCCTCATTCTCTCTATTCTCTTAACACGTATGGACCCAGAACTTAACCAAGCAATTGACCAATTACGTGAGACTTTAGTTCTGGGTTAACTGAAATTAATTTTCATAAGGCTAATAACTTGAAAGAAATCTAGCTTTAAAAAGGTCATGTCCTGAAATTCTAWACATTTTGCCATGGGGCGTGGAGAAAATGTTGCAGTTTTAAAGCAKATTTTCTTCAATTCTACAAAACGTTTCCAGGCGYCAGAGGGAACATTTTTMATTTAAAACTCATTCATTGCAATTCTACTCATTTTGCCATGGGATGGAGAGGAAAATGTTGCAGTTTAAATGTGAATTCCCTGCAGTTCTACACATTTTGCCATGAGTTGCCATGTTCATGTGATATCTGAGTGAGAGTGATGAACAAAATAATTGGAGGCCCCCTGGAGGTCAGGGCCCTTGGGCACGTGCCTTGGGTGCCTGTTCAGTAATTCGGACATGATTACTACAAGATTTAGATAGCAGGCTAGACTTACTTACCTAGCAATCTATTACATGTTAGCTGACAATAATTGTCTGTCAGTGACCGACATAGCAAGAGGACAACTGCTGATGCGCTACCAGATGTAGAAATTCATAGTAGAATACAAGATGCAGTCCCTCAACAGTACATTGAAACCCAGACTGATTTCCTAAAAGTCGGGCGCCCCTAGTGGTCCTTTAGGGCCAAACCAAACGTTGTCAAGGGAGGCTAGTTTGGTGAGCCCCTGGTCTAAACCATTCAAATGCTTTAAGACCCGTGACGAGACGTYTGCAAAAGCACAGTTAGGGAGAAGGGTGGAGAATCAGGATGCAGCCCAATCTGGGTAGAATTCACAGATCTAGGATTGGCGTTCCCCTCCCCAAATCCTAACCCCAGCATTTGCCGAAGCAAAACTGACCTTAGATCAATGTATAGGGGTTAGCAATGTGGTTAAGGCTAGCTTTCAAATCAGATGTTAGGACTTTGTGGCTGTGCCAGCTAGTGACCACCTTGCAGAGCTGCCTCAATGACAAGATTAATCTCAATAAATGCTAACATGCTAAAATATAGAACAGTGGCTAAATTCTTAGGAAAAACATTTTTGGGTTTCAGGTAGAACCCTTTGGTGGGGGAAAAGGTTATACTTAGAACCTTTTAGTGGTGAAAGGGTTCCATATAGAACCTTGTATTCATAGGGATTTCCTAGGGGGATAATTGAAGAACCGTTTATGGTTCTAGACAGCACCTTCTTTTCTAAGAGTGTATGAATAGAAGTTTTTGAGAGAAAAAATAGGTTCCAACATAGGAGTCAAGCGCTTTCATTTCAAAACATTTACCAGCAGAAGCAAAAAAACAAAACAAGGTCTAGACACCATCAACAGAKCATTTAGCCAAGACAGCTCTGAAAACACTAATCTTCCAAAAGCATATGATGAGAAATGCATAAACTCAGCAAAAAAAGAAACGMCCCTTTTCAGGACCCTGTCTTTCAAAGATAATTCGCATTAATAAATCCAAATAACTTCACAGATCTTCATTGTAAATTGTTTAAACACGGTTTCCCATGCTTGTTCAATGAACCATAAACAATTAATGAACATGCACCTGTGGAACGGTCGTTAAGACACTAACAGCTTACAGACGGTAGGCAATTAAGGTCACAGTTATGAAAACTTAGGACACTAAAGAGGCCTTTCTACTGACTCTGAAAAACACCAAAAGAAAGGGTCCCTGCTCATCTGTATGAACGTYCCTTAGGCATGTTGCAAGGAGGCATGAGGACTGCAGATGTGGCRAGGGCAATAAATTGCAATGTCCGTACTGTGAGARGCCTATGACAGCGCTACAGGGAGACAGGAKGGACAGCTGATCYTCCTCACAGTGGCAGACCATGTGTAACAACACCTGRACAGGATCGGTACATCCGAACATCACACCTGCGGGACAGGTACAGGATAGCAACAACAACTGCCCGAGCTACACCAGGAACGCACAATCCCTCCATCAGTGCTCAGACTGTCCGCAATAGGCTGAGAGAGGCTGGACTGAGTGCTTGTAGGCCTGTTGTAAGGCAGGTCCTCACCAGACATCACCGGCAAAAACGTCCCCTACGGGCACAAACCCACTGACGCTGGACCAGACAGGKCRGGCAAAAAGTGCTCTTCACTGGCGAGTCACGGTTTTGTCTCAACAGGGGTGATGGTCGGATTCGCYTTTATTGTTGAAGGAATGAGCGTTACACCGAGGCCTGTAGTCTGGAGCGGGATCGATTTGGAGGTGGAGGGTCCATCACGGTCTGGGGCGGTGTCACAGCATCATCAGACTGAGCATGTTGTCATTGSAGGCAATCTCAACGTTGTGCGTTACAGGGAAGACATCCTCCTCCCTCATGTGGTACCCTTCCTGCAGGCTCATCCTGGCATGGCCCTCCAGCATGACAATGCCACCAGCCATACTGCTCGTTCCATGCGTGATMTCCTGCAAGACAGGAATYTCAGTGTTCTGCCATGGCCAGTGAAGAGCACAGATCTCAATCCCATTGAGCACATCTGGGACCTGTTGGATCAGAGGGTGAGGGCTATGGCKATTCCCCCCAGAAATGTTCGGGAACTTGCTGGTGCATTGGTGGAAGAGTGGGGTAACATCTCAAGCAAGAACTGGCAAATCTGGTGCAGTCTATGAGGAGGAGATGCACTGCAGTACTTAATAATGCAGCTGGTGGCCACACCAGATACTGACCGTTACTTTTGATTTTTGACCCCCCCTTTGTTCAGGGACACATTATTCAATTTCTGTTAGTCACATGTCTGTGGAACTTGTTCAGTTTCAGTTGTTGAACCTTGTTACGTTCATACAAAGATTTACACATGTTAAGTTTGCTGAATATAAACGCAGTTGACAGTGAGAGGACGTTTCTTTTTTTGCTGACTTTAGATGGAAAATAATGAAGGAAAAACAATGTGTAATAACTGAATCTCAACAAACCACTCAACCTTTTTGCTAAAATCTTCATCTCCAAGACAACAATATTAACTAAGCTTTCCTTAGGCTGTAAAAACACAACAGCACAGTCACTGTTATTCACCCTGATAAAACTCACAGGGTCATTGGCTCATAAGGTTCTCTCTATTGACTCAACCCACTGCCAGAGAGGCAGTCAACATAATGGTAAGGAGGCTGCCAAATGTTATTTCACCAAGAGAGGATAAACCTCAGAGCCAAATATTTATGGTGAGATGGAAAGGAGAGGAGTCCATTGTGGATTGAGTCATCACATATCCACCCACACCATTATCATTTTTCCTGGTTAAACCTTATTACTGAAATTGGACCAATTTTCACATCACAAACTGAAAAGAAAACTGACACACTCGCCTGGAGGTGATCTGAAGAATTGAGACAAGTTCATTATCTCCCTTTGTTGTTGATCTGGTCAACTCAGGCACTATCTGGGTCTGGCTGGGCTTTAAGGAAATAATGAGGAGGAGAGGGATGGGCTGCCCTCTCACTCTCGCTTTCCCTCCTTCTTGATCGCTCCCTCTCTTTCTCCTTCCATCTTTCCCTCTCTCACTCCAGCACTCTTCTCGCTCCTTTTCCCCCTCTCCCACTTTCTCCCGCTCTCTCTCTTTCCATCGCTCTATCCCTCCCTCCTCTTATCCTCCCTCCCTGTTAAACAGTGTCTGTGCAGTGTGAAAGCATCAGGTCACCTCAATCTCCCAGCAGCCTTCGTGACAAGGCAGACCCAGACCACTAAAACACGTTGATGTATTTCCTCCGCCTCTGCTTTTTCATCTCCATACAGCTCTTTCAAGCTACATGTAGACTCTTGACAACTAATAATACAGCCCTCCTCTCCCTCTATGTAATATAACACAAAATACAGAGTACGGATTAAAGTGGTGGTTCAAAGTTGCCATTAGTGCACTTCTGAATGTATTGGAAATGCTTTTTAATGTGTGTATTAGCCAATACACAAAACATATTTTTATGGCTTTCTTCTRCCATTCATTTCATCAGAGTGTGTCAGAATAAATAGGAAATGGGTTTGTTCTGTGCGTAAACTAAAACCACAGAGGGAGGAAAATGTGTTGTGTCATTTGCCTTTGGACGCTCCAGTTCCTGAATACCATGTTCTCTCTAATTTGCATGCATTTCATAGCAAATACTGAACCAGGGGCCTTCATTTATCAACCGTGCGTACATTTCTTACAAAATTCTGGRGTACGTGGAGATTCTAGAATTTGCGTGYCCACAAATTATTGGGATTTATCAAACTGTCGCACACAACATACATGTTTTCATTGATAAATCAGAGCCGTATTAATCCTGCATGGAAAACTCCATCTATTCACCTTTTATAGTAACAAAAATGCCCTCATTTGCTGTATGATTTGGAAATGTTGGAACTGGGCCACTTTCATTACTGACATTTACTCCTGAGGTACTTACCTTTTGCACCCTCTACAACCACTGATTATTTGTTTTTGTTTTTCTGCTCTTTTGCACACCAGTATTTCTACTTGCACATCCTCATCTGCACATATATCACTCCAGTGTAAATTGCTAAATTGGAATTACTTCCCCACTATTGGCCTATTTATTGCCTTACCTCGTTACTTAATTTGCACACACTGTATACAGATTTTTATATTGTGTTATTGACTGTACGTTTGTTTATCCCATGTGTAATCTCTGTGTTGTTGTTTTTGTCGCACTGCTTTGCCTTATCTTGGCCAGGTCACAGTTGTAAATTAGAACTTGTTCTCAACTGGCCTACCTGGTTAAATAAAGGTGAATAAAAAAAATAAAAAATATATGATTTGACCCTGCTGGTCATCTATGAGCGTTTGCACATCTTGAAGACAATCTGGACTTAAATGGCCATGTACTCTTATAATTTCCACCCGGCACAGCCAGAAGATTACTGGCCACCCCTCAGAGTCTGGCTCATCTCAAGGTTTCTTCCTAGGTTCCTGCCTTTCTAGAGAGTTTTTCCTAGCCACCGTGCTTCTACATCTGCATTGCTTGCTGTTTGGGGTTTTTAGTTTGGAAAAAGTCACTTCAAAAGATTAAAACATTCTGCTCACACCTCTACAGAAATGTGATCAAATCTGTTATTCCACGTTCTTTTAGTTGGCTTTTCATAGCCAAGCACTCAGAGGTCGAGACAGCAGGTYCGTTTTAGAGAGAGAGTCGAAAACAGCAGGTCTGGGACAAGGTASCATGTCCGGTGAACAGGTCAGGGTTCCCTATCCGCAGGCAGAACAGTTGAAACTGGAGCAGCAGCACGACCAGGTGGAATGGGGGCAGCCAGGATTCATCAGGCCAGGTAGTCTTGAGGCATAACCCTAGGGATCAGGTCCTCCAGGATGGGAGAGAGAGAGAGAGAGAATTAGAGGGAGCATACATAAATCCACACAGGACACCAGATAAGGCAGGAGAATTACACCAGATATTACATACTGACCCTAGCCCCCCGGCACATAGACTATTGCAGCATAGATACTGGAGACTGAGACAGGGGTGGGTCTGGGGAAACTGTGGCCCCGTCCGATGATACCCCCGGACAGGGCCAACCAGGCAGGATATAACCCCACCCACTTTGCCAAAGCATAGCCCCGACACCACTAGAGGGATATCAACAGACCACCAACTTACTACCCTGAGACAAGGCTGAGTATAGCCCACGAAGATCTCCTCCACCGCACGAGTCCGGGGTGGGGGGGGGAAAAACCGGACAGGAAGATCACATTTGTGACTCAACCCACTCAAGTGACGCATCCCTCCTAGGGACGGCATGGAAGAGCACTAGTAGGACAGTGATTCAGCCACTGTAATAGGGTCAGAGGCAGAGAATCCCAGTGGAGAGAGGGGAGCCGGACAGGCAGKGACAATGGCGGTTCGTCGCTCCAGTGCCTTGCCGTTCACCTTCGCACCCCTCGGCCAGACAATAGTCAATCATAGGACCTACTGAAGAGATCAGTAATGACTTAAAGGTCGAGACCGAGTGCATCTCTCACATGGGTAGGCAGACCATTCCATAAAAATGTAGCTCTATAGGAGAAAGCCCTGCCTCCAGCTGTTTGCTTCGAAATTCTAGGGACAATAAGGAGGCCTGCGTCTTGTATGCCGACATCCTTCACAGTTTATTTTAGACGACTGTACAACAATCAAGATTAATTGTCAGATCCAACAGCAGATCGCTTTGTTTCTTGGGACCTAGAACCATCATCTTTGTTTTGTCCAAGTTTAAATGTAAAACAATTGCAGCCTCCACTTCCTTATATCTGAAACAAAGGCTTCCAGGGTAGGCAATTTTGGGGCTTCACCATGTTTCATCGAAATGTACAGCTGTTGACATTTTGTTTTCGAATGACATCACCAAGACGTAGAATATATAGTYAAAACTTWCAATTGATTTGTCAGAGGACAAACCATCCACAGAGACAAACTGATACCTTTCCGACAGATAAGATGTAAACCAGGTAAGAACTTATCCATGTAGASCAATTAGGGTTTCTAATCTCTCCAAAAGAATGTGGTGATTGATGGTGTCAAAAGCAACACTAGGGTCTAGAATCACGAGGACAGATGCAGAGRCTTAGTCTGATGCCATTGAAAGGTAATTGACTACCTTCTCAAGTGCAGTCTCAGTGCTATGATGGGGTCTAAAACCAGAGTGAAGCATTTCGTATACGTTACTTGTCTTCGGGAAGGCAGTGAGTAGCTGAGCAACAGTTTTCTTTAATATTATGGAGAGGAATGGGAGATTCGATATAGGCCGATAGTTTTTTACATTTTGCCTTTTTCAAGAGAGGCTTTATTTCTGCCACTTTTAGTGAGTTTGGTACACATCCAGTGGCTAGGGAACCATTTATTATGTTCAGAATAGGAGGGCCAAACACAGGAAGTAGCTCTTTAAGTAGTTTAGTTGGAATAGGGCCTATTATGCAGGATAAAAAGTGTCTCCATTGGTCCATTCATCCTAGCTGTCACATTTACCTCCGCTCRGTCCCTCCGGCGCTCGACGTCGCCAGTTGTCTTATTTATTACGCACACCTGCCACCATCGATACGCGCACCTGCTTCTCAGGARACTCAGTTTGACTCCGTCACCTTCCTGATTACCTCCCCTATATCTGTCACTCCCCTTGGTTCTTTTCTCAGGCGTTATTGCGTTTGTTTATATGTTTCATGTCTGTACGCTACTCGTGTTTCTTGTTTTGTTCCATGTTCGTTTATTTATTAAATTCACTCCCTGTACTTGCTTCCCGATTATTAGCGTACACGTTACATGAGCGTTGGAGAAAAGCGCAGATTCAAAGAGGAGTCCGTAATTTGCTTTCTAATGATCATGATCTTTTCATCAAAGAAGTTCATGAATTTAGCACTGCTGAAGTGAAAGCTATCCTCTCTTGTTGAATGCTGCTTTTGAGTTAGCTTTGCGACTGTATCAAAAATAAATGTAGGATTGTCCTTATTCTCTTCAATTAGGTTGGAAAAATAGGATGATCGAGCAGAAGTGAGGGCTCTTCGATATTGCACGGTACTCTCTTTCCAAGCTAGGCGGAAGACTTCCAGTTTTGGCCATTTCCGTTCCAAATTTCTGGAAGCTTGCTTCAGGGCTCTGGTATTTTCTGTATACCAGGGAGCTAGTTTCTTGTGCAAAATGTTTTTTTGTTTTTCGGGATGCGACTGCATCTAGCGTATTACGCAAGGTTACATGTATGCCCTCAGTTAGGTGGTTAATTGATTTTTGTACTCTGATGTCTTTGGATAGGTGGAGGGAGTCTGGAAGGACATCTKGGAYTCTTTGGGTTGGCTGAGGATTTTTAGCACGGCTTTTGATGATCCTTGTTTGGAGTCTGAGTAGATTGTTTGTTGAGATTGCAAATGTAAAAAGATGGGGGTCCGATAGATCCACAACATTTATTCCARGGACAAAACTCGATCCAGGGTATGACTGTGGCAATAAGTAGGTCCGGAGAAATGTTGGACCAACCCACTGAGTTGATYATGGCTCCGAAAGCCTTTTGGAGTGTGTCTGTGGACTTTTCCATGTGAATATTAATAACTCTTTTGTCTTGCCCATTCACCCTCTGAATGTCACACGTAAACAATCCATGTCTCAGTGGTCTCAAGACTTAAAAAACTCCTTTAACCTTTAACCTCCCCTTCATCTGCAGTGATTGAAGTTGATTTAACAAGTGACATCAAAAAGGGATCATAACTTTCACCTGGATTCACCTGGTCAGTCTACGTCATGGAAGGAGCAGGTATTCTTGATGTTTTGTTTATTCAGTGTAGGTCTATAGAGAGAATCAGCGAACTCACACACATACACCCCTGTAATATCAAAGCCACCAGCGTAGGTCAGACACAAGCAAAAATGTATCCTTTCCTTAAAACGTATTTTAAAAACCTAGGTCGACCTTACAGCATAGTTTGATTGTGAGTCAAGAATTCAGCATAGCAAGTTTGTATGAAGGTCTGGTTATTAAATGGGTAAATAGTTAAATAGTAATATGCTCTAGAGGAGGAYAGGAGAAGTCTGCTGTTTCAAGGATGGGGTCCAACAACGCAGCAAGAGAGGCAATCCGTGTGCGGGAGATCTTCACCTCCTACTTCTTCAAAGAGGGTGCTGTTCCCTGGCAACACCATAGACTACACTATGCACAACCAAAGGGTCTTTTAAGAGCCATCTACATTGCAATGTCAATGTCAGTTATTCAATTCACAGTTTTTCTCCCTTTGATTTCTACTTCTCAGGTGAGGGTGCTGTTTAGATAAGGGTGTGATGTCTGTACAAAAACAAAACAGGCTATTTTAAGTCACCCATATTGAAAGAAATTAGAACAATAAGACACCCTATAACCCACACCTACATACTCATGTATCAATCTGATTGATGGATTGTGTTGTGCAGTAAGCAGGCTCAGGTGTATAACTGTGGCTCCTTCCACCTTCAAAGAATAGGTAAGAAGGCCAAACATSGAGAAGAGTAAGACACTTCATTATTTCTATAACTAAGCTATATTGTTTGTCCTCMTGTGTCTGTGCATGTTTTACAGCATAAAGTACACTGCAGCCACTTAGTGTGGACAKCAGATGAGGCCACCCACACAGATTCCTTTTGAACACCTTATTTTCTCAATAATAGTCTGTCTCCTTCATTTCATCCCTCTCGTCCCTTTTCCCTAAATCCTCTAGGTTATATCAGCTGTGTCGGTGAACTCCCACTGTATCTGAACTGGCTACATAGAGGGCATATTATGATCAGAGGTGAGAGGTCACTTGGTCGGCTCAACAGGAAGTATTATTAAAGAGATGCTTTTGATTGAAATACAGATAGAGATGTAGTAGTCCCAGAGTTAATGATCCCAGGTCAGTTTATATTATACAGGAAGTATTATTAAAGAGATGCTTTTAATTGAAATACAGATAGAGATGTAGTAGTCCCAGAGTTAATGATCCAAGGTCAGTTTTGCATTCCACCTCCTGATGATTATGATGACTGACAGTGTTAGAATGAAGAAAAAGGCTTAAAAATGCTATCTCTCTCTCTCCATCTGTCTCTCGTCTGCAGGTATGTTTTGATGTGAGAGAGGATGCCAACCCCCAGTCCCGCCATCGCCACCTCACCCGCTCTTAAGATAACCTTCGGGATGACTGGGAGCCCAAGGCTGGTTAGGAGGCACCACTCATGACAGTATTATGTAATTGCGATGAACTGAGAGAGTATTAGAGTAGCACTGTGATTCATGAATCATATGCTGTCTTCCATGGTCCTCTGTTGTTACCTCTCCCTTTCTGTCTTTTACACCTCTCTTGCCACTTCCTCTTTCTTTCTGTCACGCCCTGACCGTAGATATCTTTTTATGTCTCTATTTTGGTTTGGTCAGGGTGTGATTTGGGTGGGTATTCTATGTTCATTTTCTATGTTTTGTATTTCTTTGTGTTTGGCCGGGTGTGGTTCTCAATCAGAGGCAGCTGTCTATCGTTGTCTCTGATTGAGAACCATACTTAGGTAGCTTTTTCCCACATGGTTTTTGTGGGTAGTTGTTTTCTGTTTTTGTGTCTTCACCAGACAGAACTGTTTCGTGTTGTTACATTTTGTTATTTTGTCTCAGTGTTCAGTTTTTTAATAAATAAGCATGAACACTTCCCACGCTGCGCGGTCCACACCTTCTTCATACGACGACCGTTACAGAACTACCCACCACCAAAGGAGATATTGGACGGTAAGGGACCCTGGAGATAGGCTGGGGAATATCGCCGCCCGAAAAAAGAGCTGGAGGCAGCTAAAGCGGAGAGGCGGCGATATGAGGCAAGGCAGCGCAGCAGGCACGAGAGGCAGCCCCCAAAACATTTTTMGGGGGGACACACGGGGAGATTGGCGGAGTCAGGCGATAGACCTGAGCCAACTCCCCGTGCTTACCGGAAGCAGRGTGGTACTGATCAGGCATCGTGTTATGCGGTGAAGCGCACGGTGTCTCCAGTGGGCGCTCATAGCCCGGAGCGCTATATGCCAGCGGGGGGCAAGTGCCATGCGAGAGTGGGCTTCCAGCCAGGGAGGATTGTGCTAGCTCAGCGCGTTTGGTCTCCGGTGCGCCGTTTCAGCCCAGGGTATCCTGCGCCGGCTCTGCGTACTGTGTCTCCGGGGCACTGGGAGGGTTCAGTTTATCCTATGCCTGTGCTCCGCCCGTACCGGGCGAAAGTGGGCATGGAGCCAAATGGAGAGGTGCGAGTGTTAAGCACCAGATCTCCAGTGCTCCCCCACAGCCCGGTTCGACCTCTGCCTGCACTCTGGAGGGGCCAGGCTAAAGTGGGCATTCAGCCTGGAGGAGTGGTGCCAAGGCTGCGCACCAGAGCTCCAGTGCTTCCRCACAGTCCGGTTCATCCGGTGCCTCCTCTACGCACCAGGCCTCCTGTAGGTCTCCCCAGCCTGGTGGGCCCTGTGGCTGTCAGGCCACAGGCTGTCTCTGCGTCTCCTCCCTCCAGAGTCGCCCTCCAGTCCGGATCCTCCAGCGACGCCCTCCAGTCCGGAGCTTCCAGAGGCGCCCTTCAGTCCGGAGCTTCCAGAGGCCCCCTCCAGTCCGGAGCCTCCAGCGGCGCCCTCCAGTCCGGAGCTTCCAGGCGGGCCCTCCAGTCCGGAGCTTCCAGAGGCGCCCTCCAGTCCGTAGCTTCCAGAGGCGCCCTCCAGTCCGGAGCTTTCCAGAGGCCGCCTCCAGTCCGGAGCATCCAGAGGCGCCCTCCAGTCCGTAGCTTCCAGGGCGCCTCAGTCCGTAGCTTCCAGAGGCGCCCTCCAGTCCGAGCTTCCAGAGGCGCCCTCCAGTCCGTAGCTTCCAGAGGCGCCCCTCCAGTCCGTAGCTTCCAGAGGCGCCCTCCAGTCCGGAGCTTCCAGAGGCGCCCTCCAGTGCCGGAGCTTCCAGAGGCGCCCTCAGTCCGTAGCTTCCAGAGGCGCGCCTCCAGTCCGTAGCTTCCAGAGGCGCCCTCCAGTCCGTAGCTTCCAGAGGCGCCCTCCAGTCCGTAGCTTCCAGAGGCGCCCTCCAGTCCGTAGCTTCCAGAGGCGCCCTCCAGTCCGGAGCTTCCAGAGACGCCCTCCAATCCGGGCCCGCTACGAGGGTGCCCGTCCGGCCCCTGCAACGAGGGTCTACGTCCCTCACCAGAGCCGCCACCGCGAAGAAATGCCCACCCAGACCCTCCCCTATGGGTTCAGGTTTTGCGGCTGGAGTCCACACATTTGGGGGGGGGGGGGGCATCTGATTGAGAACCATACTTAGGTAGCTTTTTCCGCACATGGTTTTTGTGGGTAGTTGTTTTCTGTTTTTGTGTCTTCACCAGACAGAACTGTTTCGTGTTGTTACATTTTGTTATTTTGTCTCGGTGTTCAGTTTTTTATAAATAATCATGAACCCTTCCCACGCTGCGCTTAGGTCCACACCTTCTTCATACGACGACCGTTACACTTTCTCTYTTTTTATAATGCACAACAGATGTGCATTGAAGTACAGATTGAACTTGTATTTATAATATAATTTGACAATTATCATGCATGTATTATGTATTTATAACACTTGGATAGTGAACTTCTTTCAATAAAGCATTTGACATTCTCTACTGGTTGAAATTAAGTCTCTCATTTGATTAAATACTACACCTATCCTGTGTTATTCAGATCAATGCAGATGAAGGAAATTAGATATTGAGATGAACTAGTTTTCGAGTATTTACATCATGCATAGGAAGTGTAGTGTACTGTTTTTTAAATTCTATTTGTGTATATATGAATTACAGATCAGCCTTTAACTAGTTAAATCATGTTTGTAGTCTATTGCATAGTTACAATGTGTACCATTGATGTCCCAGGACCAGGAGTGATTGGTAAACACTGTTGAAGTGTATAATTGTAATACATACATTTTTATTTTATTTATTTTACCTTTATTTAACTAGGCAAGTCAGTTAAGAACAAWTTCTTATTTTCAATGACAGCCTAGGAACAGTACATACAGACACAGCATCATATAAAGACTGAAATTTGATACCCCTGGTATTGGATTTCACTGAAAAATAATCTCACAGACATTGATATCTGAACTGCCCATTTATTTGCGAAGGTAGAGTACATGCATAGTGAATACATTAAATGTACAGGCTACAATGTGGGGATCTCATGCTTGGTAATAAGTACATGTATATAAGGCATCCTTGGCAAAAAGTTATATTATATTCTACTCAATCCATAGGCTTCATTAATTGTCATTATGACTGTTTTGAAGTTGATACAACTGGCTATGTTAAACAAGGTTCATAGCAAGGTTCTGAACGAATACAGTTGAAGTCGGAAGTTTACYTACACCTTAGCCAAATACATTTAAACTCAGTTTGTCACAAAGCCTGGAGTGGTGGGTGCGGAGTCAAGCGCAGAGAGCAGAGGATAATGGGGAAACCGGACTTTATTTCGGCGTCCAAGATTAACGTCCAAAACAACAGGTGAATAATCAAAAATTGTCCAACCCAACACAGGGCACAAACAGACAGGAACACTACACACAACAACCTCGACTGACAGGAAACAAGCCCGCACAAAAACAGGCGGTCCTAACAGGCTTAAATAGTCCTGAATCAAAACTAAATAAGAGACAGGTGCAACCAATAAGACATAACAAACAGAAAAGGAAAAGGGGATCGGTGGCAGCTAGTAGACCGGCGACGACGACCGCCGAGCGCCGCCCGAACAGGCAGGGGAGCCACCTCCGSTGGGAGTCGTGACACAGTTTTTCACAATTCCTGACATTTAAGCCTAGTAAAAATCCCCTCCCTGAATTTGGCAGTACATCCAGCTTGCCTCACAACCGCAGACCACGTGTATGGTATCGTGTGGGCAAGCGGTTTGCTGATGTCAGCATTGTGAACAGAGCGCCCCACAGTGGCGGTGGGGTTGTGGTATGGGCAGGCATAAACTACGGACAAGGAACACAATTGCATTATATCGATGGCAATTTGAATACACAAAAATACAATAACGAGATCCTGAGGCCCATTGTGAGGCACATTAAGATATKTGTGACCAACAGATGCATATCTGTATTCCCAGTCATGTGAAATCCATAGACTAGTGACTAATGAATTGATTTCAATCGACTGATTTCCTCATATGAGCTGTACCTCAGTAAAATCAATTACATTGTTGCATGTTGTCTTTATATTTTTGTTCAGTGTAAAATAAATCCTGCTAAAGTCTCCAGTCATCTAAATTGATGTAGAATTGCATGAAATGTGTTTTTAAAGGCCAAATTGCCGGACCTTAGGCTACAAAAAAGGTTCCGATGTTTCTGCTCTATGCCAGCACGCAAAAATAATGATATTGCATTCAATGCTTTATTATAAAGTTTTATTTTTTTCAGCCGTTCTGGTACCTCAGAGCTCACCAGGTCACTCCCCTCTTGGGCTCACTTTTTGTTCCCGGCACATCCCAATTTACAAATTAAGCACTGCCTGAGGAGAAAGAGGCGCTGTCACTATTTGGACACCGAGGAACTTGAAGCTCTCGACCAGCTCCATGGCCGAGCAGCCGCACACAAGCCTAAGATCATGCGCAATGCCAAGCATCGGCTGGAGTGGTGTAAAGTTTATCTCCATTGGACTCTGGAGCAGTGGAAACTCGTTCTCTGGAGTGATGAATCACGCTTCACCATCTGGCAGTCCGACGGACAAATCTGGGTTTGGCGGATGCCAGGAGAACGCTTCCTGCCTCAATACATAGTGCCATCTGTAAAGTTTGTTGGAGGAGGAATAATGGTCTGAGGCTGTTTTTCATSGTTCAGGCTGGGCCCCTTAATTCCATCGAAGGGAAATATTAACACTGCAGTATACAATGACATTCTAGACTATTTTGTTCTTCCAACTTTGTGGCAACAGTTTGGGGAAGGCCCTTTGCTATTTCAGCATGACAATGAAGAAAATAGGTTTTGTTGAGATCGGTGTGGCATGCACAGAGCCCTAACCTCAACCCCATCGAACACCTTTGGGATTGATTGGAATGCCGACTGCGAGCCAGGCCTAATCGCCCAACATCAATGCCCGACCTCACTAATGCTCTCGTGGCTGAATGGAAGCAAGTCCCCACAGCAATGTTCCAACATCCAGTGGAAAGCCTTCCCAGAAGAGTGGAGGCTGTTTAAAGCAGCAAAGGGGGAACCAARTCCATATTAATGGCCATGATTTTTTAATGAGATGTTCGAGAGCAGGTGTCRACATACTTTTGGTCATGTAGTGTATGTGATCGTATACAAATGTAAGCAAAGTTTGAAAATATTATGTTTTAGTGAAATATTTAATCTGTTTGGGTTTTTTGCGGTCATTTTGCAGTCTACAATTTATTTGTAATTATGTTCCGGCCCAGTGACCATCTGCTCAAGAAGAAAATCGGCCCGCGGCTAAATATAGTTGATGATCCCTCCTATACGCTATTTTTCATTGATAAACCAAATTAGAACAGAGCTGAGGTTCCGTAGAGAACCTCTATTGACAGCTGGAGACTGATACATTACAAGGCACCCTGAACCATTCACTGTTGACCTAGAATCTGTCAAGAGGTGGTTGGGGAAGCAATTTGTCTCTTTGCAGTCCAAGCACACCACGTAGAGCCATCACATCAGGCCCTTTACTGAGCAAGGTATTTGATGGAACTGAGCATAGGACAAAGCTAATGATCCAGTTTTGAGTTAAGCCAATCAGATCTCCCAAGGACATTCAGGTGCGGATGATTGAAGTGCAAACACAGCCAAAYACATCATATGCATGCTGTACTCGTTACCCCAATCCTGAGGCCTTAACGGAAAGATCGTTATAAAGCTGAGTGATGCAGAATAAGGCTGCGTCCCAAATGGAACTCTATTCCCTAGGTAGTTCACTACTTTTGACCAGAGCCCCATGGGCGGTGGTCAAAGTATTGCTCTATATAGGMAATAGGGTGCCACTCAGGACGTAACCTAAGACTTGTCTATCGATGTGAGAGAAACAAACTTCAAGGCTCTCTCTGCCCTGAGTCTCCATGTGATTGAYCTGAACATAACAGACAGACAGTTGTTCTCAGAAGCTTATTAGAAAAGGATGATAAGATACAAATGAGCATCAATTAAATCCAGCACAAAGTAGCCGACATTCAAAAGGACTGGGCAGGGACTACCCTTTTGTTGCCATGGTGCTTGATGGAAGCACATATTATATAACATATTATACACATTTAAGATCATTTTCTCTGGCAACCTCTTAATGCCCTGTTCAGAGTGTAAATCGGTCCAGGTACAATACCCCCTCTCCCCCCCAACTGCCCTTCAAACATACACAAAGCCTTGCAAGGAAAGATAATTATAATAATTGTAACTCAAGCCAAAAATGGCAACGATGAGGGGTATGGATTTGATTACTATAATTTGCCTCTGCTCAGACAGAGAATGGTGTGATATCAAGAATCAGCCCTTATCATGGTCAAGGCTGAATAGTTTAGGTGGGAGAGTGTTGTTCTCTCTTGGGTGTCATGAGTTCGCGCCTCATCGTACTTTCCAAATGGGATGGATAAAGCCTACAGCTATGACAACTGTTATGGACTAACGATGAGCCATGTTCAGTAATCCCAGCTAGCACATAARGTTTTGAGAACCATATGTTTTTTATAGCTTGGTTGTCCTATGGTTATTTTGCATACAACCTTCCCACAACTTTCTGGTGCAGGATAGTTGATTGGCTTAAAGGAACTTGACAAAAAAACTAAAATGTATTTATATTTAATTACTTTAACWGAACGTTTCCTAAAAAATCAAACATAGTTACATTTCAATTTTGGTAAAGTTTTTGAAACATTCTCCAACTGTTATGACATTGGTAATGTTGTCAAATAGTTCAGATTTCATTAAGAAACAACAATCTTCTGTGGGATTTCAGTACGTTTTCTACAAGTTTCCTCATAGTTTTATTTAAAGTCACGTTCTCAAATTATTCTGAGAACAGTAGGAAAACTTTCCATAAAAACCTCAAGAAACGTTAACGTTCAGGAATGTTCTAAGAATGTTATTTAACAACATACATTCGTTCTCAGCATCTACAAAACTCTCTCTATCCTCTATCTTGTTAATTGTGTTCAGGTGTGTTGGTTAGCGTTTTTCGTCATGAATATTGTTCTGGAGGCAGCTCTGCAGTGGTCACTAGCTGGCACAGCCCCAAAGTTATAAAATCTGATTTTAAACCTAACTCTAACCTTAACCACACTGCTAACCCTAACTTAAATAAAGAGCAAAAATAAAAATTTGTTTTTTATGATTTTTTACTAAATAGACAATTTGACTTTGCAGCTAACATAAAGGGAAAATCACTCAGCCCTGTCTCTTGCTCAAGAGTCATGACAAACGTCAACCTGCATTGACAGCACCCACTAATTGGCCACACCTGATCTTAATGAGTGCTTGTTTCCTTTGAATGGGGTCTGTTTGAATAGACTAAAAACATGGCATGCTAGCTCCATCCAGGTAGTGCAGTGGACTAATTCTATGGATAGGTTTGAATCTCTCTGATTCTGTGTCACAATGAAAAATAAATGTGTTTGCTTGATTAATGGCTAAGGAAATAAAATTCCATGTGTCCTATATGTGCTTGGAGTTAATAAAAAGTTCCCCAGTGTTATTCAAATACTTATTGAAACACATTCAGTGAAAGTAAAAAATAAAAAAAAGTCATATATCTAGTTACGAGGCGATATATATATATATATATATATATATATATATATATATATATATATATAATATATATACACACAACCGTTCCAAAGTTTGGGGTCACTTAGAGGTGTCCTTGTTTTTGAAAGAAAAGCAAATTTTTTGTCCATTAAAATAACATCAAATTGATCAGAAATACAGTGTTAATGTTGTAAATAACTATTGTAGCTGGAAACGGCAGATTTTTGTATGGAATATCTACATAGCGTAAGAGGGCCATTATCAGTAACCATCACTCCTGTGTTCCAATGGCACGTTGTGTTAGCTAATCCAAGTTGATCATTTTAAAAGGCTAATTGATCATTAGGAAACAATTTTGCAATTATGTTAGCACAGCTGAAAACTGTTGTTCTGATTAAAGAAGCAATAAAACGGGCCTTCTTTAGACTAGTTGAGTATCTGGAGCATCAGCATTTGTGGGTTTGATTGCAGGCTCAAAATGGCCAGAAACAAATAACGTTCTTCTGAAACTGTTCAGTCTATTCTTGTTCTGAGAAATGAAGGCTATTCCATGTGATAAATTGCCAAGAAACTGAAGATCTCGTACAACGCTGTGTATCACTCACTTCACAGAACAGCTCCTCCCTTCCTATAGGCAGAAACTCAAACAGGAAGTACCCGTGCAAAAGTCTATTCAACGCTGGTCTGACCATCGGAATCCATGCTTCAAGATTGTTTTGATCACGCAGACTGGGAATATGTTCCGTGTAGCCTCTGAGTACAACATCGACGAATACACGGATATGGTGACTGAGTTCATCAGGAAGTGTATAGTAGATGTTGTACCCACTGTGACTATTAAAACCTACCCAAGCCAGAAACCGTGGATAAATGGCAGATTCGAAGAAACTGAAAGCGTGAACCACCACATTTAACCAATGGCAAGGTGACTGGGAATATGGCCGAATACAAACAGTGTTAGTTTATTCCCTCCGTAAGGCAATCGAACAGGCAAACATCAGTACAGAGACAAAGTGGAGTCGCAATTCACGGCTCAGACACGAGACGTGTGTGTGCAGGGTCTACAGACAATCACGCACTACAAAGGGAAAACCAGCCAGGTCGCAGACACGCGAAGTCTTGCAAAGGGGGAGAGGATTGAGATTGGGGGGGGGGGGGGGGTTATGACACCTCACGCCCATTGTAAATCTTAATGGCAGCAGACAAATCCTTTTTCCTCTGTGTGGAGGATTGGAATGTATGGTGGGCCTATGGAGAATCTAACTCAGAACAGTAACACGCAATAAATTGACTTTGGGACATATATTTCATCAGCCAAAATGGTGGTAACAATGATAGACGTAATTATTAAAATGAATGTTGTTTTTGTTGTGTTATTAAAAGTTAAAGGACGACATTATAACGAAAACATTGTAACTTGAAGAGTTTTCATTAATATGTACATGATGTTTACATACTGGGCGTTGTGTAGAAAATATCTAGATCAAAGACAATGTTTTTGTAACAATGAACTATGATTTTAGRTGCCTAACGAGATCATAGTACATTGTGATACCTTGCCTCGTAACTAGATATGCCCCAGAGAATTTGCCATAAAGATGGAAATGCCCCTTTGTGACCCGGGGGTATAAAACATGTGAGTAAGAATTTACATATCAGACTAAAACGGACCACAGCTGCAGCGTGATCTAAGAGAGTCGCAACCCCACAAACGCAACGCGAGGAAGAGGACAAAGGAACCTCTTAACAATCAAGGTTACATTTGATTACTATACCTAAGAAGGGCAATTCAAGAAGAACCAAAGAAGTCCACTCTCACAGAGCGAGTGCAAGGGAACAGACCACCAAGAGGAAGGACACTGACATCGTGTGGACAATCAGAGACTTACACCCGGTAACGAAGGAGGTGCCACCATCGGAGTAGAAGGTCATCGGCTAAACCTCCTAAATGAAACTCAGTCCGTGAAGAGATACTCAATGGAGACCTTCAACAAGTAATTACATAATTATAATTCTGATCCATAAGAGCTGCAGTTCGGGGCAATGTGTTTGGGCTAAACTAAGCGTAGTTTACAAATGTATCCAAGTGTGCCTCTCTCTCTCTCTCTCACCATTTTGTGTAACACGTGTAATATTGTGTTGGTCCTCTAGGGACCTGTTTCATTGTACTATGTTCTAATCAATAAACCTAGACTGTGTGTTTGTGCATGTGTATTTTATATTATCATTTAGCTTGTTAGTAAATAAGTAATCAACCGTGTGGTATGGAATGATTTAGTGAGACCCGGTTGTTTGCAGATTTAAGAATTATGCGACGTTCAGGAAGTTTAGGAAATTAATTCATTAGCGACTGCTATGAAATCGATATTCTGATATTCTTTGAGTTCATTTGGGAAATGGTAACTCATTAAACAAACTTTTCCCATGGTTCCCCAGGTTACTGAGTTAATGGTTGCCTGATTATTTTAATCACGTAATTATAAACACAGTTAATTATTCGATAATCAGCAATCGCCACATTAATGATACCAACGTTGCGACACAGACAAGCTAAACACCTTCTTTGCCTGCTTTGTTGATAACACAGTGCCACCGACGTGGCCCGCTACCGAGGACTGTGGGCTCTCCTTCTCCGTGGCCGACATGAGTAAGACATTTAAGCGTGTTAACCATCGCAAGGCTGCCGGCCCAGACGGCATCCGTAGCCACGTCCTCAGAGCACGCGCAGACCAAGTGTTTATGGACATATTCAATCCCTCCATATCCTAGTCTGCTGTTCCCACTTGCTTCAAGATGTCCACCATTGTTCCTGTACCCAAGAAAACAAAGGCAACTGAACTAAATAACTATCCCCCCATAGCATTTACTTCTGTCATTATGAAGTGCTTTGAGAGTCTAGTTAAGAATCATATCACCTCTATCTTACCTGACAAACCTAGACCCACTTCAATTTTCTTACTGCAACCAATAGATCCACAGACGATGAAATCGCCATCGCACTGCACACTGCCATACCCATCTGGTCAAGAGGAATACCTATGTAAGAAAACTGTTCATTGACTATAGCTCAGCATTCAACACCATAGTACCCTCCAAGCTCATCATTAAGCTCGGGGCACTGGGTCTGAACCCTGCCCTGTGCAACTGGGTCCTGAACTTCCTGATGGGCCGCCCCCAGGGGGTTAAGGTAGACACAGGGGCCCCACAACGGTGCATGCTCAGCCCTCTCCTGTACTCCCTGTTCACTCATGATTGCATGGCAACGCACACCTCCAACTCAATCATCAAGTTTGCAGACGACACAACAGTAGTATGCCTGATTATCAATAATGACGAGACAGCCTACAGGGAGGAGGTGAGGGCCATGGGAGAGTGGTGTCAGGAAAATAACCTCTCACTAAACGTCAACAAAACAAAGGAGCTGATTGTGGACTTCAGGAAACAGCAGAGGGAGCACGCCCCTATCCACATCGACTGGATCACAGTGGAGAAGATGGAAAGCTTACAATTTGAAATGGTCCACCCAGACAGAGATTGTGGTGAAGAAAGCGCAACAGGAGGCTGAAGAAATTTGGCTTCGCCCCTTAAACCCTCACAAACTTTTACAGATGCACAATTGAGAGCATCCTGTC
>NC_036870.1:4127615-4139976 GCF_002910315.2 Salvelinus sp. IW2-2015 | reverse complement strand
AATGAAAAACAGCTTCTATCTCAAGGCCATCGACTTTAAATAGCCATCACCAGCCGGCTTCCACCCATTACGCAACTCTGCACCTTAGGCTGCTGCGCTATACACATAGACTTGGAATCACTGCCACTTTAATAATGGAACACTAGTCTAGTTAAATAATGGTTTAACTACTGCGTTTACTCATCTCACAGTTGAAGTCAGAAGGACATACACTTAGGTTGGAGTCATTAACTTGTTTTTCAACCACTCTGCCAAATTTCTTGTAACAAACTATAGTTGGCAAGTCGGTTAGCACATCTACTTTGTGCATGACACAAGTAATTTTCCAAACAATAACGTTTACAGACAGATTATTTCACTTATAATTCACTGTATCACCAATTCCAGTGGGTCACAAGTTTACAGATATTACTAATTGGCTGTGCCTTTAACAACTGTGGACAATTCCAGAAAAATGTCCTCATGGCTTAGAAGCTTCTGACAGGCTAATTGACATCATTTGAGTCAATTGGGGGTGCACCTTTGGATGTATTTCAAGCCTACCTTCAAACTCAGTGTCTCTTTGCTGACATCGAAGGAAATCAAAAGACTTCAAGCCAAGACCTCAGAAAAGATTTTGTAGACCTCCACAAGTCTGGTTCTATCACGCCCTGCGCTTAGTTATCTTGTTTTCTGTAATATTTTGGTTAGGTCAGGGTGTGACAGGGGGATGTTTGTGTATAGTTGTCCTCGTCTGGGGTGTGTATGGTATGAGGGGCTTGGTAGAGTGTATGGGTTGTGTGTGAGTGTAGGTGTCTAGGTAAGTCATGGTTGCCTGAATGTCTCAATCAGAGACAGCTGTCATTCATTGTCTCTGATTGGGAGCCATATTTAAGTCAGCCATAGGCAGTAGGCTTTTGTGGTAATTGTCTATGTGTAGTGTTTAGTGTCACACTATTTGTTTGAATAGCTTCACGTCGTCTGTTTGTTGTTTTTGTTAGTTTGTTTTGTCTTTCATAATAAAGAAGATGTCTTTCTATGCACGCTGCGCCTTGGGTTCCACTCTGCCCATTACGACGATCGGACAGGTTCATCCTTGGGAAAGCAATTTCCAAACGCCTGAAGTAACCACATCATCTGTACAAACAATTGACGCTAATAAAACCACCAGGGACCACGCAGCCGTCATACCGCTCAGGAAGGAGACGAATTCTGTCTCCTAGAGATGAACTGACTTGGTGCGAAAAGGTGCCAAATCAATCCCAGAGAACAACAGCAAAGGACCTTGGTGAAGATGCTGGAGGAAACAGGTATGGAAAGCTATCTATATCCCACAGTAAAATGATCCTATATCGACATAACCTGAAAAGCCGCTCAGGCAAGGAAGAAGCCACTGCCAAAATCGCCATAAAAAAGCCAGACTGCCAGTTTGCAACTGCACATGGGGACAAAAGATCGTACTTTTTGGAGAAATGTCCTCTGGTCTGATGAAACAAAAATAGAGACTGTTTGGGCATAATGACCATCGTTATTCTGATGGAAAAAGGGGAGGCTTGCAAGCCGAAGAACACCATCCCAACGTGAAGCGATGGAGGTGGCAGCATCATGTTGTGGGGGTGCTTTGCTGCAGGAGGAACTGGTGTACTCCACAAAATAGATGGCATCATGAGTGGAGGAAAATTACGTGATGAATATTGAAGCAAACATCTTCAAGACATCAGTTAGGAAGTTGAAGCTTGGTCGCAAAGGGCTCTTCCAAATGGACAATGACCCCAAAGCATACTTCCAAATTGTGGGCAAAATGGCTTAAAGACAACAAAAGTCAAGGTATTGGAGTTGCCATCACAAAACCCTGACCTCAATCCCATAGAAAATGTGTGGCGAACTGAAAAAGGTGTGGCGAGCAAGGAGGCTTCAAACCTGACTCTGTCACACCAGCTCTGTAAGGAGGAATGGGCCAAAATTCACCCAACTTATTGTGTGGAAGCTACCCGAACGTTGACCCAAGTCAAACATTTAAAGGCGATGCTACCAAATACTAGATTGAGTGTATGTAACTTCTGACCACTGGGAATGTGATGAAAGAGAAATAAAAGCTGAAATGAAATCATCTCGTCTTCTGTTATTCGTGACATTTCACATTCTTAAACTAAAAGTGATGATCCTAATTGACCTGAGACAGGGTATTTTCACTTGGGATTAAATGTCAGGAATTGTGAAAACTGAGTTAAATGCTTTTGGCAAAGGTGTATGAATAACTTCCACTTCAACTGTATATGCTGTATTCTATTTACTGTATTTTAGTCAATGCCACTCTGACATGCTCAATCTATATTTGATATATACTTAAGTCCATTCCTTCTACTTTTAGATGTTGTAGTGTTGTTGTGAATTGATACTCCTGCGGACTTAGGAGACAGTGCTAGGACACAAGCATTTCGCTACACTCTCTATAACAATCAGCTAAATATGTGTTTGTGACCAATAAAATGTGATTTGATTGTGCGTGGACTTGGGAAACGAGAGAGCTGAAACGCTTGGCTAGCGATCAATTGTTGATAATCTTTACTCTTGCTGTGCTGTGTGGCGATGATTCGGCACGGTTGTGCTGTGACAGAGATGGTCGTAGATAGTGATGGAGAAGAAAGTGAAGCAAGTATGGAGCAGTGTGGTACAAATAAAGGGGGGAGTAAGAAAGATTAAAACTAATGCGGGAAAAGTTCAAAGAGTGCAAGAAGGGGTGGAGTTAGGATTGTCCTTTTATTCAGTTACACTTCAAGTGACCATAGGATATATGAGTTATTATGTGAGGGCTTATGTACCAAAGCCTTTAAGATGTTTTAACTGCCAGAGGTTTGGGGTGTGGCAACAGCATGTAAAGAGAAAAATAGGTGTGCCAGGTGTGGGGCGGAGCATGAGTATGGGAAGTGTGGGGATCGTGTACAACCAAAGTGCTACAGCTGTGGGGGTGCTCATAGTGTGGCATATAGTGGGTGTGAGGCTATGAAGCAGGCAGTGGAGGTGCAACAAGTTAGAGTGGAGAGAAGAGTGTCATATGCTGAGGCAGTGAGGGTGGTCCAGGTCCAGGGAGATACAGGTTCAAGGGAGAGATGGGTAGGAGCATCTAGACCGGGGATTACGTGTCAGGTAGGCGGCGATATGGTATACATAGATAAGAGATAGCTGGTGATGTTCATAGCAGGAGCTATCAATCACTGCTAAAGTAGAGTCTWAAACAGAGAGGATTCAGCTAATAGTGAAAGCGGCTGGGAGACATCTGAGTATAACAGGGTTGACATGGGAAGAGGTTCGACATGACCTCAATCAGCCGCCGGCGGTGTCCTGTATTACTGGATTTTAGTTATGGTGGTAGTACTACAATGGACTGCTCGAAGCCTGTTGGCTAATGGGCAGGAGTTCAAACAGTTAATTGTACATTTGCCAGCTAAACCTGATGTGATTTGTGTTCAGGAAACATGGTTCAAAACAGCTTTGGAGTTGATCATACAGGGATATGTAGTGGTTCGTAGGGACAGAGATGTGGGGGGGGGCAGGTTAGAAGTAAGGTCATGTGGTGTGGGAATTTTAATGAGCAGACGATGGCTTGGATGGATATGAGAGGGGGATGTGGATACTATGAATAATTGGGTGAGAACAGTGTTATTTGGGGGCAGCTACTGAGGTTATACCGAAGAGTTCAGGGAGGAGGAGGAGGAAAGCAGTCCGGTGGTGGACGGAGGAGTGTGGAGCAATGGTGGGGAGTAGGAACAGGGCATCTAGAGTACTGAAAAGGATGTATAACTTCCAACATCTGATTCAGTATAAGCAGGCCCAGGCTCTGGTGAGGAGAATTWTCCGTCAGGCAAAGAGGTCAAATTGGCGTCGGTTCTGTGACACCATTGGAAAGGCGACACCTGAGGGAGAAGTGTGCATAGCTCGGCAAATTTAATTTTGGCTAGAGGGGGAGAGAGAGAACGAGAGAGGAGCATCCTGGAGTGCTGGATAGGAGGGAGGATGTAAATGATGCGTTGAATGCACCATTTACCATGGCGGAGGTAAAAAGGGCAATAGGTAAGGCTGGGTTAACTTCACCTGGGAAAGATGAGGTGGCTATGTATGTTGGCCCATCTTAGTATGAGGCTCGGATAAGGTATTGGTGTTGTACAACAGAGTCCTGGAGGAGGGAAACTACCAGGCAGCTGGAAGTAGCAGTAGTAGAGTACTATCCAGAAGCCAGGGAAAGACCCAATACCTTTCTGAGCCTGTATAGGACCTGAATAAAACAGAAAAGCAAGCTGATTTAGTTTAATTAGCATTTCGTTACTGAAAGTTTGTATGGAATCTTTTTTTTTATTATATTTTTTTTCACCAGCATTTTTCCCCCTTTTGGATCCTTTTTTCTACCTGTAAAGTAGTTGGCGTAATGCCGACGCCATTATACCAAGAAGAAGAACAGAAACTCATTAAAGCTCTGACGAAGGCCTTGAGGCCGATACGTAAAGCTTATTGACCAGAAGTGATAGTGCAAGAGCAGTGCTATTTAATACTTCTCATCTCCTGTACCTGCAAAAAAGATAGATGTGCGAGTGCCTTTGTTTGAATTACATAAATGCTTAAAAATGCGCAAAAAATTACTTAGCGGATGAAGATTCTCATAAAAAAAAGTATAAGATCTCCTAAGCCTGTTTACCACAGACCTTGTTTTTGGCGTTTATCCAGAAAAAAAACATTCATTCCGTAGGCTTTGGCCAACGAGCATGGCGGAGTTAAGTCAAAACCACACAGAGAGACAGCGTCAAAAATTGTGTGCGAGAGTAGAGAGCTTCAATTCACGTACACTGCGTAGTGTATGCCAACTTAATTGTCATGAGAATCAGTAATAAAACAGTTGTGTTTGTTATGTTCGCTATTTAGCCCTTGTGAATTATTGTTGCGTGTTCCTTTTTACTCACCTATAGGTCCTAGGGAGCCACCGTACATGCCTTCAGTTATGTTGGCTCACGGACTTGAGGAGAGTTGTAGCTAATACACCCAAGCTTTAAAAGATTTAGCTAGTCTCGTTTTTTTCTACATAACAGTATTCTCTCTTGAACAGAGTTCCTCGATTTTCCCAGCCATGGCCTGCCTAGGTTCATTTTAATTCCTTTCTGTTCGCGTCGTAGAAGCTGCTCCTTCTCTGGCACTAGAGTCCTGCATCAGGCAACACAACAAAAACTGTCAGTGGTCCGGAGTTTTAAGAGAGAACTTGGGTAAATACAATGGGAACATCACTTGACATGTGGACTGACAATTTTTGAAAAATAGGCAAGGTGGGCTTTTGGTTTCTCTCCCTCTAAAAACAGCAATAAATAATTCTAAATAACAGGCTTAATTTACAAATGAGTAAGAATGTCTCACCCCATGTTCAAGAATGGCCCTTTTCCCTTTATTCAGATTACGATTGCTCACTTTCGGTTATTTGAAAACAAAATAATRTCCAAAATATCAAGCCATAGAAAGTTGGTTGCAATTTCAGTTTAATCCACCAGAAAAGACAGAACAAATAATACAACAAATATTGTGGACGTAACAATATTTGTTGTATTATTTGTTCTGTCTCAAATATACTAATTGATAAAAAAAACTTTATCAGTTGGAACCTTTATCAAGTGGAAGTGGAAGGGGGAAAAGTAAGGAACTTGTCTGTCGACCCTACGTTAAAGACCCAAAATTGGTTAAAGAAAATTGTGATAAATAAAAATATATACAAGTTTCATTTAAGGACCAAAAAATTGACAGCTGTACCATATAGCTTGCAAAATAGTTGGGAAGAGATTTTCGATTGACCTATTCCATGGCACATGGTTTATGAATTGACACACAGTTTTCCAATCCTCCTGAAAGTCCTAATCTGCTCACTTAAATGAATAGAGATCCTGGTCATGGTGCTACAGTATGTTGTTACTGTATAATCAAAGTGAGGACAATCAGTGATCTGCTGTATACTTATGGCCTATTGTAACCTGGAGCCACACCTTTCCAGTACTCCTTACATTGGAATACAAAAGAAGCCATCCACCCATGATAGGCTATTAGCAGAACAATACACTATTGCCAAGAAAAATTGAATTCAATAACATATTTCTACCACYGTAAATGCTGTGTTTTTGGTTAATGGACAATAATAAAAACAGTCAAATCCATTCTCTCCATCGCCCACACACAATTTAAACATTAAGATAATAATGCATTTAATAAGGATCTGCCTCTTTTTTTCAATTTTCACCTAAAATGACATACCCAAATCTAACTGCCTGTAGCTCAGGACCTGAAGCAAGGATATGCATATTCTTAAAACCATTTGAAGGGAAACACGTTGAAGTTTGTGGAAATGTTAAATTAATGTAGGAGAATATAACACTTTAGATCTGGTAAAAGATAATACAAAGAAAAAAACATGCGGTTTTTTGTTTTGTTTTTTCCATCTTTCAAATGCAAGAGAAAGGCCATAATGTATTATGCCAGCCCAGGCACAGTTTAGATTTTGGCCACTAGATGGCAGCAGTGTATGGGCAAAGTTTCAGATTGATCCAATAAACCATAGCATTTCTGTTCAAAATTTTGTGTCAAGACTGCCCAAATGTTCCTAATTGGTTTATAAATACATTTTCAAGTTTATAACTGTGCACTCTCCTCAAGCAATAGCGTGGTATTCTTTCACTGTAATAGCTACTGTAAATTGGACAGTGCAGTTAGATTAACAATAATTTAAGCTTTCTGCCAATATCAGATATGTCTATGTCCTGGGAAATGTTTTTGTTACTGACAACCTCATGCTAATCACATTAGCCTACGTTGGCTCAACCGTCCCGCAGGGGACCCACCGATCCTGTGTAGAGGTTATTGGTTATTGCCGGCTGACATTGGTTGATTTTAATACTTCTCACAGCCACAATTCAAACTCCGCACATAACRTTTGGACTTTTAAACATTCCAAAAGGAATGGATTATTCTAACCTACTGCAGGCCTAAAACCTATGGGTGCAAATAACGTTTCCATGATGGGCTATTAGCAGGACAATGGACTCTTCAAGCTTTACAAAAGGATAACTCGGCTAGGTGTGAAAAAAAAAATCGCCCCCATTTACAATGTATTAAGTACTCTAAAGTTGTACATTTCTAACTCCAAATCTCATGCAACCGCAAAATGTCGGATAATGCATACACTGTACAGTATTTCTTCAACAACTTTATGCTTTTGTTAATAACATAATGATAAAAATACTATTTCAAAATGCAGATGTTTKTTTCAACTATCAGCAGGACAATAGACTCTTGACCATTTTAGGGACTTTAAATATATTAATGGATCCATAATGAATTACTATGGGAATAAATATCACTGAATGACATAGCATGGGGACTGGTCTTGATAAATCAATCAGATTTATATTTGGAAATGTTAGGATTATTTTGCTCTTCACTGTCACAACATTAGAAACGTTCAAATGCATTCATGAATTAAATCACTTAGCCAACATGTTGCAGTTTCATCTGATGAAGGTGCACATGGGCCTATTTATATCATGAATATGAATTGAGGGCAGAAATGATTCAATATTAAAGATTCCCTCTCACTAAAGGTGTCAGTCATACCAAAAGTTGTACTTAAATCCGAACTGGTTCTCTGAGACATTAGTAAGAATGTCTCACGCCATGTTCCAAGAATGGCCTTTTTCCTGATTCAGATCACGTACGCTCCCTGGTTATTTGAAAATGAAATAATCTCCAAATGATCGTTATTTTTTTAAACAAGCTGTAAAGTTGGTTACGATTTCAGTTTAATCCACCAGAAAAGACTAAACGAAATAATACAACAAATATTGTGGTTAACTCAAATATAATAATTGATTTAAAAATATATATTTTATATATAATCTTGTAAATGATATCATAATAGGACTGGTGGATTGATTGTCACACATGCAGCTAACGTAAATAATATGAGATGTCTTTACCCACCAAATTACAACCAACCAATTGCAGCATTAAGCCAAGTGGGAAGGGGAGAAAAAGTAAGGGAACTATTCTGTCGGCCCTGGAGCATTTTGAAAACATGTTTTCAAACACACTGTTTTTCACAAGGGCTATTAGCAGGACAATAGACACGATGGCGTCCAATACACCTCTCTGACATAGGTCCAGCATATCTCTTGATGATGTCATTGAATGTCTCCCAGCTTTGATCCATGCCTGGGCCTGCAGCCTGCAAAGGTCTTTGTTTTCAACAAAATCATTGGGTCGAACACAGAACATAGTACAAAACAAGAGAACACACATGGTTGTGCCCTGAGAAAAATATATATATATAAAATGTCTTACAGAGCGATTTCCATACGTCCACTCCAGTTTCTCCAACTTTCTTCTGACGTGTGATTAGAGCTGTTGATGTTGTGCTGTGATGCCAGCAGATTCCAGATGCCTTTGATCCGCGCCTCATCATCTATCCATCAGTGAGTTGATCACTTGAATAGTCTTCTGGAATGGAATACAATGTAAAAATTGCCAGCATACAGTAAGACCAGCAGTTGTGATTTATTTAAGCATTTTTTTGTGCATTATTAGGCCTACTTTACAGTATTGTAGCTAGTGTACCTGTTCATTTTCCCGGGCTTTCGTGTTGGCGTAACACGGCGATACGGCTATCCGTGACCATAACCCCAAGTCTAACAGTATTTTAGCTCGCTTTCTCTTCTCTGTGCTGGAGTTCTTTTTGAAAACAATGCATTTGGTGGATCGGTAAGAGTCTATTGTCCTGCTGATAGCCCATCAAGGGTGCATGTTTTATTTTGTATTCTTAAAACCACATTGCTGAGATCCTAAACGAATTACCATGGTATAAAATATCACTGAATGACAGAAATATTGGATGAAGTAGGCTAATGGAGGCAACAAATTGTTGCTTACTGGACACCCAAAGTCATCCAATCCTACCCGCGTGTAGTCAAACTATTTCAACACGCGCTGCTCTGAGACAAGCAAGACTACTTATTAAACATATACATTTTAAAACAGTTTTTAAAAATCAAATTCAATAATATATGTACCCTGTAGATGCTGCGGTCAGTCAGAGTTGGTCCTATTGTAAAGTGTATCCGAAAGGCCAAACTTTCAATGTATTCGATGCTTAAGGACACTAACACCAGATTGCCCCAACAAAAAAAATGCATCAACCCCTACAAATATTTAATTTATTATAACTCTGCATTATAATTGTATAAAAGCCCCTTAGATATTAATTTAGAATCCTCTAAATGTAATTAGATCTACTACTGTAAATTACATTTTATTGATATGCAGTATTTTCATTTAGAGATTCCGGTAAACTCTTGATGTTCCTTATATTGTGTCCTACTAATTATTATTATTGGGTTATTCACCATGGCAACCACATATATATATTCTTAGTTAGGTTGGCTTTTGTGGAGATCAGACTGTTTTCAATTGATATTTTGTGCATTTTTGACCAAATGTAAGTCAAAACAAAGACTTATTTCACTTTCATAATATTCTGTGCTATTGTTAGATGCACAAGAAATGTGTATGTAGATGGACAACTTTCTTCATCATTTCTCTTACCATTTTGTACAATTGTGTGATTAGCCTACCAGTTGGTGTAACTGAAATGTTAATTCTCTTGAGGGATTATGGTGTGTAATTCTCATTTCCTGTTGGTTTGTCAGCTGCACAGTAGCCCTAAAAAAATGCATTTTGAAATAGTAAAAAAATAATTGAATTCAATTCATATTTCTACCAAGGTAGATTTGCGTTTTGGTTGATGGACAATATTAAAAACAGTCAAAGCATTTGTGAATTCAATCGCTTTTGTCACTCCCTGATCTGTTTCACCTGTCCTTGTGATTGTCTCCACCCCTCCAGGTGTCGCCTATTTCCCCAGTGTTATTTATCCTGGTTTCCTGTCTCTCTGTGCAGTTCATCTTTGTATGTTCCAAGTCATCCAGCGGTTTTTCTGTTCTCCTGCTTTTTGCATTTCACTTTCTTCAGTGTCCCGGTTTTTGACTCTTGCCGTGTTCTGGACTTTGTACCCGCGTGCCTGACCTTTCTGCCTGCCTTTTGACACAAGCCTGTCTGCCACTCTTGTACCTCCTGGACTCTTTCTTGTGTTTTTTTGACTTTTGGCCTGTCCGGACGACTTTCTCTTGCCTACTCCTTTGGATTAATAAACATTGTAAGACTCCAACCATGCGCTCTGTATCTGGGGTCTCGCCTTGTGTCATGATAGCTTTATTGTTCAATTATTGAAGGCTACTTCTCTTCTCTGTGCCAGAGTTCTTTTAAGAACAAAAGTAGGGCCGAAGAAGGCAACAAATTGTTGATTACTGGAACACCAAAGTCATCCAATTGTTTTAAAGATTTGAAGCAATAGCCACAATAGACCACAATAGACCACAAGATAACCACAATAGGCCACAATAGCATAACCACACAATAGCCTGTGGTCAACTTTTTCACCACTGTTTCGCGCTTCTCTGAGACAAGCATGGGACGGGTCTTGATAAATCAATAGATTTTCATTTTCACTGAATCTCCGTTGAGGTATTGGTTTAGCCGACATTAAGGCGTGTGGAAATGAAGGATTATGTGCTCTCACCACAGTCACTACTCCGACAGGTCATGGGGGTTTGTTGTTTGTGCGTTGTGAATAGAAGACACCATAAGTATTAATCAAATAATTTAAGCTAGCATTTATTTTTTAAGTCATCCCAAATACTAAGTTTCTTACAAAAAAAAAGTTGTTAATCTCTTAGTACAAGCCTATTAAAAACAGTCAAATGCTGTCTCAAGATGCCCTCTGTGGTCAAAACTTAGCACTACCGCATTTAATGGCAATGATTGACTTAAAAGACATGAATAGATTATGGCGGCAGCCGCAAGCTGTGCTGCAAATTTGAAAGGAAGATCTTCTTGATAAATTCCAGAAAAGGCTGTTTGTTACATTGTTATGTCTAGAATTGTGACATGTATAGTTAAGTGTCTATTTAGTGTTTAAGGTTTAACTGCCAGTGCCAATAATACATATTTGATTATAGTAATCTATGCCAACCTTTGCAGCTAAACTTATCAACACTAAATAGACACTTTTTAACTCTATATGTCACAATACCTGTTAGTGAGCATTCTCCTTTGCCAAGTAATCCATCCACCTGAAAAAGTGTGAGCATATCAAGAAGCTGATTAAACAGCATGATCATTACACAGGTGCACCTTGTGCTGGGGACAATAGAAGGCCACTCTAAAACGGGCAGTTTTGTCACACAACACAATGCCACAGATGTCTCAAGTTTTGAAAAAGCGTAAAATGCCATACTAACTGCAGGAATGTCCAACAGAGCTGTTGCTAAATAATTCTATGTTCATTTCTCTACCATAAGCCGCCTCCAACGTCATCTTAGAGAATTTGGCAGTACATCCAACCGGCCTTAAAACCACAGACCACGTGTAACCACGCCAGCCCAGGAAACTCCACATCCGGCTTCTTCACCTGCGGGATTGTCTGAGGAGGGGGGTGGGGGGTGATGAGGAATGTCTTTAAATAAAGCCCTTTTGTGGGGAAAAACTAATTCTGAATGGCTGGGCCTGGCTCCCCAGGGGGTGAACCTGGGCCCACCCATGTCTACGCCCCTTCCCAGTCATATGAAATACATAGATTAGGCCCTAATACATGTGTTTCAATTGACTGATTTCCTTCTATGAACTGTAACTCAGTAAAATCTTTGAAACGATTGTGTTTATATTTTTATTCAGTATAGATAAAGGGCTTTATTGACAAAATCCCCTTGAGCATGCCATTAGTTTTTCATTTGCATGTATTACAATACTGTGTAGTCAAACATTTTAAAATAAAATATCTAGCTAAGTCAACAAAAGAATGGCTATATTAGCATGTTATACCTAACGACTCGTGTACATTAGTAACGCGGTAAATTGCTGCGTGCCGCTACGGCCGCCCAAAGTGGCACGCTTGTTCTATTGTGCATCAAGAATTCAGTTGTAGCAAGTTTGTATGAAGGTCTGGTTATTAAATGGATAAGTAGTTTAATCCATTCTCCATTTAATTAATTTATTCACAGGTAAATAGTAATATGCTCTAAACCGCAATGGTGACAAACAAACTTTTCTGCCCTGTTTCCGATCGTCCACGTGGCTGGGAGAACCTATTCAAGTAAGTAAATACATTTTGAAAATGTAAAAAAAACGATGTATTATTAGCTAACTAGCTACAGTGCAGGCTAACTCAAATGAGCTGCTAACATAGCTAGCTAGCTATCTAGTTTCCTAGATAGCTAGCTAGCTACATACTGTATAGCTAGCTAATTTAATA
>NC_036870.1:4112937-4127520 GCF_002910315.2 Salvelinus sp. IW2-2015 | reverse complement strand
GAGAGAGTATAGGTGTGGGGCGGAGCTCATGGTATTGGGAAGTGTGGGGATGGTGTACAACCAAAGTGCTGCCAGCTTGTGGGGTGCTCATAGTGTGGCTATATAGTTGGGTGTGAGGGCAATTGAAAGCAGGCATTGAGATGCAAAAGTGAGAGTGGGAGAGAAGGGTGTCTTGCTGAGGAGTGGAGGGTGGTCCAGGTCAGGGAGATACAGGTTCAAAGGGAGAGATGGGTAGGAGCATCTAGACGGGGATTACAGGGCAGGTGGATGGCGGTTTGATATACATAGATAAGAGATTAGCTGGTGACGTTCATAGCAGGAGGTATCAATCACTGCTAAAGTAGAGTTTAAACAGGAGAGGATTGCAGCTAATAGTGAAGCGGCTGGGAGACAGTCTGAGTATAACAGGGTTGACATGGTGAAGAGGTTTCGACATGACTCATGCAGTGGTGTCTGTATTACTGGTTTAGTTATGGTGGGTAGTACTAGCATATAGGAATGCTCGAAGCCTGTTGGGCTAATGCAGTGAAGTTTCAAACAGTTAAATTGTACATTTGCCAGCTTAACCTGAATGTGGATTTTGTGTGTAGTGAACCTGGTTCAAAACAGCTTTGGAGTTTATCATACCGGGATATGTAGTGGTTCGTAGGTACAGAGATGTAGGGGGGGCAGGTTAGAAGTAAAGGTCAGTGTGGTGTGGGAATTTTAATGAGCAGACGACCGCTTGGCTGGATATGAAGAGGGGGATGTTGGATACTATGAATAATTTGGCGTGAGCAACAGTGTTATTTTGGGGGCAGCTAGCTGAGGTTATACCTAAAGAGTTCAGGTGAGAGGAGGAGGAAAGCAGTTCCGATGGGTGGACGGAGGTGTGTGGAGCAATGGTTGGGGAGTAGGAACGGGTCATCTAGAGTACTGGAAAAGGATGTATAACTTCCAAGCATCTTTGAGTTCAGTATAAGCCGGGCCCAGGCTTCTGGTGAGGGAGAATTATGTCAGGCCAAAGAGGTCAAATTGGCGTCGGTTCTGTGACACCATTGGAAGGCGACACCTGAGGGAGAAGTGTGCATAGCTCGGCAAATTAATTTTGGGTAGAGGGGGAGCGTTTAGAGAAAGAGAGAACGAGAGAGGAGCATCCTGGAGTGCTGGATAGGGAGGGAGGATGTAAATGTAATGCGTTGAATGCACCATTTACGCATGGCAGAGGTAAAGAAGGGCAATAGGTAGGCTGGGTTAGACTTTCCAACCTGGGAAAGATGTAGGTGTGCTATGTTTGTTGGCCTCATCTTTAGTGATGAGGCACTGGATTTTTTAAAATGTTATATATATTTTTTTCACCCAGCATTTTTCACCCTTTTTGAAATCCTTTTTTCTCTACCTGTAAAGTAGTTGGCGTAATGCAGTTTACGCGCATTAATACCAGAGAAGAAGAAGAAAAGAAACTCATTAAAGCCTGGAAGGCATTGAGGCCGATAGTAAAGACTTATTAAGAGCAGTGAATAGTAAGCAGAGCAGTGTACGGGTTTTTTAAATATTTTCTCATCTCCTTGTCCCTGCAAAAAAGATAGATGTGGCGAGTGCCTTTTGAATTTTTGAATACATACAGTAATGCTTTAAAAATGCGCCAAAAGTTACTTTAGCTGATGAAAGATTATAATCATAGAAAAAAGTATAAGATCTCCTAAGCCTGTGTTTCCACGACCTTGTTTTGGCGTTTATCCAGAAAAAAACATTCATTTACGTAGGCTTTGGCCAAACGGAGCATGGGGAGTTAAGTCAAAAACACAGCAGAGAGACGCGTTCAATAAATTGTGTGCGAGAGTAGAGCGCTTCAATTCACGTACACTGCGTAGTGTATGGCCAACTTAATTGTCATGAGAATCAGTACGTTGTGTTTTGTTATGTTCGCTATTTAGCCCTTGTGAATTATTGTTGCGTGTTCCTTTTTACTCACCTTATAGGTCTATGGGAGCCCACGTACACGCCTTCAGTTTGTTGGCTCACGGACTTGAGGAGAGTTGTAGCTAATACACCAAGCAATTTATAAAGAATTTAGCTAGTCTCGTTCTTTCTACATAAAAGATTCTCTCTTGAACGAGTTCCTCGATTTTCCCACGCATGGCCTGCCTGGTTCATTTTAATTCCTTTCTGTTCAGGCACGTAAAAAACACTTTCCCGTTTGATTTGGGCATCTCAAATTTAACTAAGAGTGTTTTTATATTTTTACATGCATGTACATGCTAGAATTGAATGCAAAGGTAGAGAATGACTTTTCAGTCTGAGTTCTCTTCTCCTCTGGCACTAGAGTCCTGCATCAGGCAACAACAAAAAACTGTCAGTGTCTGGAGTTTTAAGAGAGAACTTGGGTATTATACAATGGGGGAACATCACTTGACATGTGGACTGAGCAATTTTTGAAAAATAGGCAAAGGGGTGCTTTTGGTTTCTCTCCCTCTAAAAACAGCAATAAATTATTCTAAATAACAAACAGGCTTAATTTACAAATGAGTAACGAATGTCTCACCCCATGTTCAAAGATGGCCCTTTTCCCTTTATTCAGATTACGTTGCTCACTTTCGGTTATATTGAAAACAAAAATAATCTCCAAAATATCAAGCCATAGAAAGTTGGTTGCAATTTCAGTTTAATCCACCAGAAAAGACAGAACAATAATACAAAAATATTGTGGCGTAACAATATTCTGTTGTATTATTTGTTCTGTCTCAATATATACTAATTGATATTAAAAAACTTTATCAGTTGGACCTTTATCAAGTGGAAGGGGGAAAAGTAAGGAACTTGTCTGTCGACCCTACGGTTAAGACCCAAAATTGTTAAAGAAAATTGTGATAAATAAAAATATATACAAGTTTCATTTAAGGACCCAAAAATTGACAGCTGTACCATAATAGCTTGCAAAATAGTTGGGAAGAGATTTTCGATTGACCTATTCCATGAATTGACAACAGTTTTCCAATCCTCCTGAAAGTCCTGATCTGCTCACTTAAAATGAATAGAGATCCTGGTCATGGTGCTACAGTATGTTGTACTGTATAAATCAAAGTGAGGACAATCAGTGATTCTGCTGTATACTTATGGCCTATTGTAACCTGGAGCCACCTTTCCAGTACTCCTTAACATTGGAATACAAAAGAAGCCATCCACCCATGATAGGCTTATTAGCAGAACAATACACTATTGCCAAGAAAAATTGAATTCAATAACATATTCTACCACAGTAAAATGCTGTGTTTTTTGGTTAATGGACAAAAATAAAAACAGTCAAATCCATTCTCTCCATCGCCCACACACACTTTAAACATTAAGCATAATAATGCATTTATAAGGGTCTGCCTCTTTTTTCAATCTCACCTAAAATGACATACCAAATCTAACTGCTGTAGCTCAGGACCTGAAGCAAGGATATGCATATTCTATATACCATTTGAAGGGAAACACATTGAAGTTGTGGAAATGTTAAATGAATGTAGGAGAATATAACACTTTGATCTGGTAAAAGATAATACAATGTTTTGTTTTTTCCATCTTTCAAATGCAAGAGAAAAGCCATAAATGTATTATGCCAGCCCAGGCACAGTTTAGATTTTGGCCAGTAGATGGCAGCAGTGTATGGGCAAAGTTTTCAGATTGATCCAATAAACCATAGCATTTCTGTTCAAAATTTTGTGTCAAGACTGCCCAAATGTTCCTAATTGTTTAAGTGCACAAGTTTATAACTGTGCACTCTCCTCAGCAATGGCATGGTATTCCTTTCACTGTAATAGCTTACTGTAAATTGGACAGTGCAGTTAGATTAACAATAATTTAAGCTTTCTGCCAATATCAGCTATGTCTATGTCCTGGGAAATGTTTTTGTTACTGACAAGCCTCATGCTAATCACATTAGCCTACGTTGGCTCAACCGTCCCGCAGGGGACCACCGATCCTGTGTAGACGGTTATTGGTTATTGGTCCGTAGTCGCTGACATTGGTTGGATTTTATATACTTCTCACAGCAAAATTCAAACTCCCCGCACATAACCTTTGTGGACTTTTAAACATTCCAAAAGGAATGGATTATTCTAACCTACTGCAGGCCTAAAACCTATGGGTGCAAATAACGTTTCCATGATGGGCTATTAGCAGGACATGGACTCTTCAAGCTTTACAAAGATAACTCGGCTAGGTGTGAAAAAAAAATCGCCCCACATTTACAATGTATTAAGTACTCTAAAGTTGTACATTTCTAACTCCAAATCTCATGCAACCGCAAAATGTCGGATAATGCATACACTGTACAGTATTTCTTCAACTTTATGCTTTTGTTAATAACATAATGATAAAAATACTATTTCAAAATGCAGATGTTTCTCAACTATCAGCAGGACAATAGCCTCTTGACCATTTTAGGGACTTTAAATATATTAATGGATCCATATGAATTACTATGGGAATAAATATCACTGAATGACATAGCATGGGGACTGGTCTTGATAAATCAATCAGATTTATATTTGGAAATGTTAGGATTATTTTGCTCTTCACTATCACAAACGTTTCAAATGCATTCATGAATTAAATCACTTTAGCCAACATGTTGCAGTTCATCTGATGAAGATGCACATGTGCCTATTTATATCATGAATATGAATTCGGAGGGCAGAAATGATTCAATATTAAAGAATTCAAACCTCTCACTAAAGGTGTCAGTCATACAAAAGTTGTACTTAAACCGAACTGGTTCTCTAGCACATTAGTAAGAATGTCTCACGCCATGTTCAAGAATGGCCTTTTTCCCTTGATTCAGATTACAACGGCTCCCTTCGGTTATTTGAAAATGAAATAATCTCAAATGATCGTTTTTTTTTAAACAAGCTGTAGAAGTTGGTTACGATTTCAGTTTAATCCACCAGAAAAGACTAACAAATAATACAACAAATATTGTGGTTAAACTCAAATATAATAATTGATTTAAAAAATATATATTTTATATATAATCTTTGTAAATGATATCATAAATAGGACTGGTGGAGTTATGTCACACATGCAGCTAACGTAAATATATGGACATGTTCTTCGACCCAAAATTACAACCAACCAATTGCAGCATTAAGCCAAGTGGAAGGGGGAAAAAGTAAGGAACTAGTCTGTCGGCCCTGGAGGCATTTTGAAAACATGTTTTCAAACACTTGTTTTTCACAAGGTCTATTAGCAGGACAATAGACACGATGGGTCCCAAATACACCTCTCTGACATAGGGTCCAGCATATCTCTTGATGATGTCATTGAATGTCTCGCCAGCTTTGATCCATGCCTGGGCCTGCAGCCTGCAAAGGTCTTTGTTTGTCAAACAAATCATTGGGTCGAAAACTACAGAACAGTACAAAACAAGAGAACACACATGGTTAATGCCCTGAGAAAAATAATATATATATAAAATGTCTTACAGAGCATTTCCATACGTCCACTCCAGTTTCTCCAACTGTCTTCTGACTGTGATTAGAGTGCTGTTGATGTTGTGCTGTGATGCCAGCAGATTCCAGATTGCCTTTGCCGATCGCTCTTCATCTACATCCATCAGTGAGTTGATCACTTGAATAGTCTCGCTGGAAATGGAATACAATGTAAAAATGTGCAACATACAGTAAAGACCAGCAGTTGATTTATTTAATAAGCATAATTTCTTTTGCATTATTAGGCCTACTTTACAGTATTGTAGCCTAGTGTACCTGTTCATTTTCCCGGGCTTTCGTGTTGGCGTAACACGGCGAATAGCGCTATCCGTGACCATAACCCCCAAGTCTAACAGTATTTTAGCTCCTTTCTCTTCTCTGTGCTGGAGTTCTTTTTGAAAACAATGCATTTGGTGGACTCGGTAAGAGTCTATTGTCCTGCTGATAGCTCATCAAGGGTGCATGTTTTTTATTTTGTATTCTTAAAACCACATCTGGATGAYTCCATAACGAATTACCATGGTAATAAAATATCACTGAATGACAGAAATATTGGAATGAAGTAGGCTAATGGAGGCAACAAATTGTTGCTTACTGGAACACCCAAAGTCATCCAATCCTACCCGCGTGTAGTCAACTATTTCAACACGCGCTGCTCTGAGACAAGCAAGACTTACTTATTAAACATATACATTTTAAAACAGTTTTTAAAAATCAAATTCAATAATATATTTGTACCACTGTAGATGCTGCGGTCAGTCAGAGTTGAGTCCTATTGTAAAGTGTATCCGAAAGGCCAAACTTTCAATGTATTCGATGCTTAAGGACACTAAAACCAGATTTGCCCCAACAACAAAAATGCATCAACCCCTACAAATATATTAATTTATTATTAACTCTGCATTATAATTGTATAAAAGCCCCTTAGATATTAATTTAGAATCCTCTAAATGTAATTAGATCTACTACTGTAAAATTACATTTTATTGATATGCCAGTATTTTCATTTAGAGATTCCGGTAAACTCTTTGATGTTTCCTTATATGTGTCCTACTGAATTATTATTAGGGTTATTCACCATGCAACCAACTATATATATTCTTAGTTAGGTTGGCTTTTGTGGAGATCAGACTGTTTTCAATTGATATTTGTGCATTTTTGACCAAATGTAGTCAGAACAAAGACTTATTTCACTTTCATAATATTCTGTTGCTATTGTTAGATGAAACACAAGAAATGTGATGTAGATGGACAACTTTCTCATCATTCTCTTACCATTTTGTACAATTGTGTGATTAGCCTACCAGTTGGTGTAACTGAAATGTTAATTCTCTTGAGGGATTATGGTGTGTAATTCTCATTTTCCTGTTGGTTTTGTCAGACTGCACAGTAGCCTAATAAACATATGCATTTGAAAATATAAAAAATAATTGAATTCAATTACATATTTCTACCAAGGTAGATTCTGCGTTTTTGGTTGATGGCCAATATTAAAAACAGTCAAATGCATTTGTGAATTCAATCGCTTTTGTCACTCCCTGATCTGTTTCACCTGTCCTTTGATTGTCTCCACCCCCTCCAGGTGTCGCTTATTCCCCCAGTGTATTTATCCCGTGTTTCCTGCTCTCTGTGCCAGTTCATCTTGTATGTTTCCAAGTCATCCAGCGGTTTTTCTGTTCTCCTGCTTTTTGCATTTCACCTTTTTCTAGTCTCACGGTTTTTGACTCTTGCCTGTTTCTGGACTTTGTACCCACTGCCTGACCTTTCTGCCTGCCTTGACACGAGCCTGTCTGCCACTCTGTACCTCCTGGATTCTGATCTGTTTTGACCTTTTGCCTGTCCACGACTATTCTCTTGCCTACTCCTTTGGATTAATAAACATTGAAACTCAACCATCTGCCTCTGTATCTGGGTCTCGCCTTGTGTCATGATAGCTTTATTGTTAAATTATGAAGGCTACTTTCTCTTCTCTGTGCCAGAGTTCTTTTAAGAACAAAGTAGGCCGAAGAAGCAACAAATAGTTGATTACTGAACACCCAAAGTCATCCAATTGTTTTAATAAGATTTGAAGCAATAGCCACAATAGACCACAATAGACCATAATAGACACAAAGACACAATAGCACAATAGACCACAATAGCCACAATAACCACAATAGCCTGTGGTCAACTTTTTCACCACTGTTTAGCGCTTCTCTGAGACAAGCATGGACGGGTCTTGATAAATCAATAGATTTTCATTTTCACTGAATCTCCGTTTGATATTGGTTACCGACATTAAGGTGTGAAATGATAGGATTATGTTGCTCTCACTCAGTCACTAATCTCATAGCAAAGGGTCTGAATACTTATGTAAATATATATTTCTGTTTTTATTTCTAATAAATTTGCTAAAACTTCTAAAAACCTGTTTTTTCTTTCTCAGTATGGGGTATTGTGTAGATTGATGAGGATTTTTTAAATATTGAATCAATTTTAGAATAAGTCTGTTAACATAACAAAATTGGAAAAAGTAAAGAGGTCTGAATACTTTCCGAATTTTTATTTCTATTTCTCCTTTATTTAACTAGGCAAGTCAGTTAAGAACAAATTCTTATTTACAATGACGGCCCTACCCCGCCAAACCCGGACGATGCTGGGCCAACTGTGCACCGCCCTATGGACTCTCAATCATGGCACATGTGATACAGCCCAGGATCGAACCAGGGTCTGTAGTGACACCTCTAGCACTGAGATACAGGCCTTAGATCGCTGCGCCTCTCGGGAGCCACTTGGGAGCATACTCGGAATGCACTTTATGTATTCATTTGTGATGCTATCCTTGATATGATCCTGCTGTTGTCACATCCAGCAGCCTCCAATCACAACGCGACACATATTCACATAAGGAGAAACCACCATTCCTTCACTGCCCCTGGATGGCTACAGACTGGAGAGCAAGGTGCGTGCACATGTGGATGTATTCAAGCCTACCTTCAAACGCAGTGCTCTATGCTTGACATCATGGGAAAAATCAAAAGAAACAGCCCAAGACCTCAGAAAAAAAATTGCAGACCTCCACAAGTCTGGTCCATCCTTGGAGCAATTTCCAAATGCCTGAAGTACCACGTTCATCTGTACAAACAATAGTACGCAAATATAAAACACCATTGGCCCACGCAGCCGTCATACCGCCCAGGAAGAGACGCGTTCTGTCTCTTAGAGATGAACGTACTTTGGTGCGAAAATCAATCCCAGAAACAACATCAAAAGACCCTGTGAAGATGCTGGAGGAAACAGTACAAAAGTATCTATATCCACAGTAAAACGATCCTATATCGACATAACCTGAAAGGCCGCTCAGCAAGGAAAAAGCCACTGCTCCAAAACCGCCCATAAAAAGCCAGACTACGTTTGCAACTGCACATGGGGACAAAGATCATACTTTTTGGGAAATATCCTATATTTGTCTGATGAAACAAAAATAGATCTGTTTCGCCATAATGACCATCGTTATGTTTGGAGGAAAAAGGGGAGGCTTGCAAGCCGAAGAATACCATCCCAAACGTGAAGCGGGGGTGGTGCATCATGTTGTGGGTGCTTGCTGCAGAGTGTCTGGTGCACTTCACAAAAATAATGGCAATGAGGTAGGAAAATTATGTGGATATATTGAAGCAACATCTCAAGACATCAGTCAGGAAGTTAAAGCTTGTCGCAAATGGGTCTTCCAAATGGACAATGACCCAAGCATACTTCCAAAGTTGTGGAAAAATGGCTTAAGGACAAAAAAAGTTAAAGATTAGGAGTTGCCATCACAAAGCCCTGACCTCAATCCTATAGAAAATGTGTGGGGCAGAACTGAAAAAGTGTGTGCGAGCAGGGAGGCCTACAAACTGACTCAGTTACACCAGCTCTGTCAGGAGGAATTGGGTCCACATTCCCCAACTAGTGTGGGAAGTTTGTGGAAGGCTATCTGAAACGTTTGACCAAGTTAAACAATTTAAAGGTAATATGCTACCATAATACTAATTGAGTGTATGCAATTAGTGTATGCAATTAGTATGTCTGACCCACTGGGAATGCGATGAAAGAAATAAAAGCTGAAATAAATCATTCTCTCTCCTATTATTCTGTCATTTCACATTCATAAAATAAAGTGGTGATCCTAACTGACCTAAGACAGGGAATTTTTACTKMGATTAAATGTCAGGAATTGTGAAAAACTGAGTTTAAATGTATTTGGCTAAGGTGTATGTAAACGTCCGACTTCAACTGTATATGCATGACCTACACCAAAGCTCCTGTTAGCATTGCATTACATTATTTCACACGGAAGTAATTTAGTAACAGGAAGCCTCTGACCGTCTGGGGCACCATTACTATCAGTAATCCCCCCTGGCCTGTGGTGACAGTGATTGTTTTTTAAACCTGTTCCTCCAGCTATTCCTGTCCCCTGGACCCACCTGTCTCAGACTTCCACCAATGGCTCTGTCACACTCACGCTGAAGCTGGATGGCACGTGGAAGGCAGAGGAGATTGTCATTGTCTCCATAGGTCACAGGTATTTGACACACACACACTCCCCAAGGCGGAATTTACCCTCATTTGACATACTGCCTCAAGGCGGAATTCACACTGGACGTTTCCAATGTAATTCAAACTCTATCTTGCTGATTATCTCTCTATGTAAAGTGGCTTTGGGTGTGCTGAAAAAGGGCATAGTTTGAATGACTAGGCCATCAGGTTATTCTGTGTCAGTTTACCTTATATCATTCATTTCTGCCTGCTTGTTTTCCAATCTAGATACAGCCAGAAGGAGAACGAYGTGAGGAGGATAGCATCAGTGTCGTCTGATGCCTGACCGTCATCCTGAGGTCTGACCATTATCCTAACAGAGCCTCTGACCTACACTCACCTGGACGTGTCTGTCACCSTGCCTGATGGGACCGTCTTCGAGGGCAGAGCTGATGTGGGCCTCCTCACCAGGAACATTGTGGTCAGAGGGTCCAAAAACCCAAAGTGGAACGACCAGATCGAGGCCAGAAGGCTCCGACACAGGTACAGTAGTTTGTGGAACTAGTATGAACCGCCAGAGTAAAGGCTGAGCTGAGTGAATTCAAGGAAATGTGTTTATTGCATGGCACTTTTACATACCACAAACCAAATCAAGTAATATCAGTTGTTATAACGTACTATTATTAACAGCCAGAGTAAGGGTTGAGATTTGAGATATGAAATAGTTATTGTAAATAGAAGTCAATTGTATCCAATAAAATGTGTTCCTTTCATTGCTTGAGATATACACTGAGTATACAAAACATTAAGAACACCTGCTCTTTCCATGACATAGACTGACCAGGTGAGTCCAGGTGAAAGCTATGATCCCTTATTGATGTCACTTGTTAAATCCACTTCAATTGGTGTAGATGACGTGGAGAAGACAGGTTAAAGAAGGATTTTTAAGCCTTGAGACATGTATTGTGTATMTYTGCCATTCAGAGGGTGAATGGGCAAGACYGTGCATGGTACTGTTAGGATATATATAAACAGAGTAAAAACGAGTAAATGGATGACTAGTAAAGCTCAAACCAAGWTTATTCACCCACTGGGATACACAGCTGATCAGACATGTTCCCACCAGCATAAGTATTTATACCCCCCTTTAGGTGGAGTCTCCTSCTTCTCTCTAAACATMACATCTTTGTTGCTAGGCAGGAAGTGATGTGAAGTGGGTAATAAACTCTTACTTCTCCCTTCTCCCTCCCTATTTTAAGAAAAATAAGTGTTAAGTAGAAAATAGACAGGGAAAAATAATTAAAGGGCAGCAGTAAAATAAGCTGCTAATGAGGCTATATCAGGGGGTACCAGTACAGAGTCAACGTGGAGGCTATATACAGGGGGGTACCCGGTACAGAGTCAATGTGGAGGTTATATACAGGGGGTAACCAGTACAGAGTCCAATGTGGAGGTTATATAGAGGAGGGGTGGTACCGGTACAGAGTCCAATGTGGAGGCTATATACAGAGGGTAGCGGTACAGAGTCAACGTGGAGGCTATATACAGGGCGGGTTTACCAGACAGAGTCAATGTGCGAGGTTATATAGAGGGCGGTACCGGTTACAGAGTCAATTGTGGAGGTTATATACAGGGGTACCGGTACAGAGTCAACGTGGAGGCTAATTATACAGAGGGGGGTACCGGTACAGAGTCAATTGGATGGTATATACAGGGGGTACCAGTACAGAGTCAATGTGGAGGCTATATACAGGGGTACGCAGTACAGAGTCAATGTGGAGCTATATACAGGGGGGGTACCGGTACAGAGTCAATGTGGAGGCTATATACAGGGGCGGTACCAGTACAGAGTCAATGTGGAGGCTATATACAGGGACGGTACTACGAAGTCAATGTGGAGGCTATAACAGGGGGGTACCAGTACAGAGTCAATGTGAGGCTATATATACAGAGGGGGTACCGGTACAGAGTCAATGTGGAGTCTATTGATCAGGGGGGTACTGGTACAGAGTCATGTGGAGGCTATATACAGGGCGGTACTGGGTACAGAGTCAATGTGGAGGCTATATACAGTGGGTTACACGACGTACAGCAGTCAATGTGGAGGCTATATACAGGGGGGTACCAGTACAGAGTCAATGTGGAGGCTAATACAGGGGGGTACCGTACAGAGTCAATGTGGAGCTATATACAGGGTACCGTACAGAGTCAATGTGGAGGCTATATATACAGGGGGTACGTACAGAGTCAATGTGGAGCTATATACAGGCGAGGTACCAGTACAGAGTCAATGTGGAGGCTATATACAGGGGTCGGTACCAGTACAGAGTCAATGTGGAGGCTATATTACAGGGGGTACCATACAGAGTCAATGTGGAGGCTATATACAGGGGGTACCAGTACAGAGTCAATGTGGAGCTATATACAGGGGCGTACGGGTACAGAGTCAAATGTGGAGGCTATATACAGGGGACGGTACGTCAGAGTCAATGTGGAGGCTATATACAGGGGTGTCCCAGTACCAGAGTCAATGTGGAGCTATACAGACCGGTACCATACAGTCAATGTGGAGGCTATATACAGGGGGGGTACCGTACAGAGTCAATGTGGAGGCTATATACAGCGGGAGGGTACCGGTCAGAGTCAAAGTGGAGGCTATTATACGAGGGTACCGGTACAGAGTCAATGTGGAGGCTATATACAGGGGGTACCGGTACAGAGTCAATGTGGAGGCTATATACAGGGGGTACCCCGGTACAGAGTTCAATGTGGAGGCTATATACAGGGGGTACTGTGGTACAGAGTGCAATGTGGAGGCTATATTACAGGGTGATCGGTACAGAGTCAATGTGGAGGCTATATTACAGGGTGGTTACCGGTACAGAGTCAATGTGGAGGCTATATACAGGGTACTGGTACAGAGTCAATGTGGAGGCTATAACAGGGTACCGGTACAGAGTCAATGTGGAGGCTATATACAGGGGGACCTGGTACAGAGTCAATATGGAAGCTATATAACAGGGCGGTACCGGTACAGAGTCAATGTGGAGGCCTATATACAGGGGGAACCGGTACAAGAGTCCAATTGTGGAGGCTATATACAGGGGTCTGCGTACAGAGTCAATGTGGAGGCTATATACAGGGGGTACCGGTACAGAGTCAATGTGGAGGCTATATACAGGGGGAACCGGTACAGAGTCAATGTGGAGGCTACATACAGGGGGTACCGGTACAGAGTCAATTTGGAGGCTATATACAGGGGGTACCGGTACAGAGTCAATGTGGAGACTATATACATGGGGTATCGGTACACAGTCAATGTCCGGGGGCACAAGTTAGTCGAGGTAATTGAGGTAGTATGTACATGTAGGTAGAGTTAAAATGACTATGCATAGATAATAAATAGAAAGTAACAGCAGTGTAAAAGAGGAGATGGGGATAATGCAAAATAGTCTGGGTAGCCATATGATCAGCTGTTCAGGAGTCATAAGGCTTGGGGGTAGAAGTTGTTAAGAAGCCTTTTGGACCTAAACATGGCATTTCGGAACAGCTTGCCATGCGGTAGAAGAGAGAACAGTCTATGACTAGAGTGACTGGAGTCTATGACAATTTTCATGGCCTTCCTCTGACACCGCCTGGTATTGAAGTTCTGGATGGCAGGAAGCTTGGCCCCAGTAATGTACTGGGCCGTACGCACTACCCTCTGTAGTGCCTTGCGGTCGGAGGCCGAGCAGTTGCCAAACCAGGCAGTGATGCAACCAGTCAGGATGCTCTCGTTGGTGCAGCTGTAGAACTTTTTGAGGATCTGAGGACCCATACCAAATCTTTTCAGTCTCCCGAGGGAGAATAGGCTTTGTCGTATCCTCTTCACAGCTGTCTTTGTCTGTTTAGACCATGATAGTTTGTTGGTGATGTGGACACTAAGGAACTTGAAGCTCTCGACCTGCTCCACTCCAGCCCCGCCGATGAGGATGGGGGCGTGCTCGGTCCTCTTTTCCTGTAGTCCACAATCATCTCCTTTGTCTTGATCACGTTGAGGGAGAGGTTATTATCCTGGCACCACACGGCCAGGTCTCTGACCTCCTCCCTATAGACTGTCTCATCGTTGTCGGTTATCAGGCCTACCACTGTTGTGTCATCGGCAAATTTAATGATTGTGTTGGAGTCGTGCCTAGACATACAGTCATGGATGAACAGGGAGTACAGGAGGGGACTGAGCATGCAACCCTGAGCGGCCCCCATGTTGTTGTTTCCTACCCTTACCACCAGAGGGCGGTCCATTAGGAAGTCCAGGATCCAGTTGCAGAGGGAGGTGTTTAGTCCCAGTGTCCTTAGCTTTGTGATGAGCTTTGAGGGCACTATGGTGTTGAATGCTGAGCTGTAGTCAAGAATAGGATTCTCACATAGGTGTTCCTTTTGTCTAGGTGGGAAAGAGCAGTGTGGAGTGCAATAGAGATTGCATCATCTGTGTATGCAAATTGGAGTGGGTCTAGGGTTTCTGGGAAATGGTGTTGACCAGCCTTTCAAAGCACTTCTGGCTACAGACGTGAGTGCTACGGGTCGGTAGTCATTTAGGCAGGTTACCTTAGTGTTCTTGGGCACAGGGACTATGGTGGTCTGCTTGAAACATGTTGGT
>NC_036870.1:4090678-4112912 GCF_002910315.2 Salvelinus sp. IW2-2015 | reverse complement strand
GTGTTATTTCATAACAAGGGATTGGGATTCCCAGGGAGTGTTGGGTGATTAGGTAATGAGTGGAGGGGGATCGTCTGCCGGGTTTCGAGGAGTGAGCCACGAAAGGAGGGGCTTCATAGGTGTACTTCTTTGCCAGGAAGGGAACGTTGATGGAGGCAAGAATGGTACAGCTTCTCTGATTTTAAATCAGTCCTGAGTGGAATTGATGCCACGAGAGGGGAAAAGAGTTATGAAGCATTGGGGTGTGTACAGTAGTATTTGAATTGTCGGCAACAATAATCATAATCCTTAGATGTTTGGTAGTTTGGAGGTTGTTGTTGTCCTTTGGATTTGCGGAATCCTAACTTACATACGTCGATAATAAATTATCAACTTAGTTGGCCGGCATTGAACAAGATGCGGAGGAGTTGGATTTCAATTATTTGCTGGAATCAATCGAGTGGAGGCAGCAGTGGTAGAGGCATTGCATCTCAGTGCAGATGGCATCACTGGACAGAACCTCCTGGTTCGATCCAGTGCTGTATCGACAATCTGGCCGTGATTGGGGAGAATTATGAGGTGCGGCACTATTTTGCCCAGCGTTCACTGATCAGGGAGTTTAGAGAGGGATTTGGCACGAGATTATCCCTTGTCCAATCGCGCTGTAGCGAGTCTCTGTGAGGCGGGTCCGGGTCGCCTGCAAGCTGCCTTCGGTGCATTTAGTAATACTGGCGTAAACGTAGTTTCATACTGAATACCTTGTCCGCAGTTTTGACAAGCAGAGGAAGAGAGGGAAGTTTTATCCAGATGATTTTTTGTCACTATCTGGTTTAGTGGTCAATGATAGTTGTTTGATATTGAATGAACCTGCTACTTCTGACCAGTTTTATTTAACGATGGCCGAGAACACACAGCGAAGGGTTACAAATAGGCTCTTAGTTAACAGATGGTTTAGCTCCTATTTTGAAATCCGACGTTGCTTGCTTGAAAAGCCAGAAGAGTAGGGGAAGATTTATAATTCAAAAAAAATTATCTGTAAAATGTTGGAAAGGGGTCAATAACGGCAGAGTTGTATTTGTGAAACGTTAAAAACAAATTGGTAAAGTGGCATTAGGTAAAACATGGCATGTAACGGTAATCATCTTACTCCTCTCGCGCATTTGACATAGCAGAGAAGTATAGGAAGTTTTTAATTCATATATTTTTTTTCAACTCCTTTTGGTTTTAGTGGTCAAATGATGTTGTTTTGAATTGATGATCTGCTAACTTCTGGACATTTTTTATTGAAGCAAAAACAACAGGTGAAGGGTTACAAAATAGCTCTAGTTACAGATTGGTAGCCCCGATTTAAATCGACTTCTTGGCTTGAAAAGCAGAAGGAGTAGGGGAAGATTATATTATGTGAACAAGCTCTTAATTTTAGTATGTTGTCATCGAAAAAAAATTGAACATGCTGGGAAGATGTACGGGGTCCATGTACATGAGCACAGCTGTGCAAATTGTTGGGTAAGATGATTGTTTCGGAATGTGTACCTATTGTGTACAAAGCAAACATGGTTTAGACTACACAGTTTTTCCGCATAGTCGCCAGTAGAACTGAGTCTTGGATCGTAGCCTCACTTAAATGAATAGAGATCCTGGTCATGGTGCTACAGTATGTTGTTACACTGGTACAAAATTCCGTAATAATACTAGGATCATAAAGATGACGCTTCTCCCGCAGTACCATATCTGACGAAGGTCGATAGCAAGAGAGAGAATAGAATAGCTTAGATGGCCGCTATTGTAATCCCTGGAGCCATCATTCACAGATCTCAAAAGTACAGACCTTTACATTTTTGGATACAAAAGCAGCCATCCACCCATGTGATCATATAGGACCTCACTTGAGCAAGACTGAATGATTTCAACGTTATGTGTCAAGCACCATGGAAAAGATAGATTGACATTTCATTTAACATATTTCCTATGTCCCTCTATCCAGTACACTGTTGCTGTGTTTTTGGATTAAGTCTGAGGACAATTACATATAAGGAAACAGTCACCATTTCATCCTCTCGCCATTTCTCATTTCAAGACCGCACAACGCAACACGACAATCCTGAACAAGATTAAGCATAAAGGAGTTGTTTGACATCGCTAAACTAAGAAATGGTCGCTCGTCTAGTCTCTTTATGAGTAGTTTTTGTCGTAATCTCTCCCGAGATTTAGATAAGATCAATACCCGACTTCCTCTAAGGCTCAAGATGAAACTGTAGCCAGAGACAGGAGAGTCACTGTGGAGAAGCAGGATTTATGAGCCTGCATATATTCTTAATGCAACCAATTTATTTTGATTAGCGGAGCTACAAATGCAAATGTTTTGGGGTGAGAAAGGGGTTGATAAAACGAGCAGTTGTAGATTGTTAGTGAGAAGTGTAAAGATACACTTTAAAAAACAATACATGTAGTGATATCTGGTTAAGAGTAGATACAAATGTTTAAGTTGGTATATTTTTCCATCTTTCAAATGCAACTTAGCAGTAGAGAGTAGACACATCAGTATTATGACGATAAATTCCGACGAGTCACCATGCGGTCAGAGGGTATATCGATCCTTTAGTGCTCACGTCGCAGATCGCCGGCACATGTTTGACAAGCCTCATGAGAGGCGCAAATAAGGTAGATCGAGAAGTTGTATTTAATCCAACTCAATATAAACCTTTTTTGTTGTAAAAGCATTATCTTGGTTTGTGTCAAAAAGTCTTGAGTTGGACGGTAATTGAGATTGTGATATTTGGCCAAGATGATTGCACTCAATGAAATTGTTTTCTTAAACCTCTCGTTTTAGAAAGCTAGAGAAACAAAAGCTAGTAGCGTAAAACGTGTGTGCTAAACTAGACTCACAATTCACAAGCCTGTCAATGGTGCATGGTCAATTCATTCAGATTTCCCGCGGTGAGACCCTCCAGCCCTACGTGATCGGGGTGTAAATACTCGGAGCACAGTTGCTAGGTTAGATCTTGCTTAAATAAGTGAACTGGAGTTATAAGCTTTCTGGCAAGAGAGATATCAGGAGATGTGCGAAGAATGTTCTTCTGTGAATAAATAGGTTCGATTTGACTGTTTTCTGTTCAGAATAGAGTCCTCATAGGGTGGCTAATACAACGGTGATGGTGTCAGACCACCGCCTACGTTGCTCAAGGTGTTGTTTGTGAACAGTTCTGCAGAGAGGACCCACCACGACTACTCGGGTTGTAGAGGTTGTATCTGTGTTTTAATGTATGCCTGGTACAGTAAGATTTGCGCTACTGGGAACAAATTTAGGTTGATTGAGTTAATAACTTCTGTTCCAAGCCACAATTCCAAAATCTCCCGCCAGTCACATTAAGACATAGCAGATGAGATCAGTGAGTTGGAAACGCATTCCAAAGGAATGGATTATTCATTTTTTACACTATGCCAAGAGACCTAATAAACCTATGGGTGCAAATCCCGTATACATTCCCATTGAGATGGGCCGATTAGCAGGAACATATGGACTCTTTTCAAGCTTTTACAAAAGGGGTATTAAACTCGTGCTAGAGTGTGGTAGTAAAAAAGAAATGCTAGACTCCTGCCCAGTTTAGTTGTGTGTTCAACAAATTGGATAGATTTTGTTTTTGAAAGATTTGACTAAATGACTACAAGTTGTACATTTTCTAACTGTCCAACATCTTCAAACACCGCTATATCCTCGAACAAGTTGCTATAATAGTGTCGATAAGAGCTGCACCATACACGTAGAGAACAGGCCGAGTATATGTCTTCGGTACACTTGAAAGTAATAAGCTCGTCACGTTTTAATCAGTATTAATGGTAGCCCACACATAATGAGATTATGAAAATACCATTGATTCAAAATGGCTAGTATTGTGTCTTTACATCATCTGGCTCAGTGGCAAAGTAAGACAAGAAGCTCACGTTTAGAGCCATTTTTAGGGACTTTGAATAATAGAAATATTTAATTAGGATTATTGAGCAATGAAAAAAATTACGATCCTGTACTAATTGCGTGAATGGTAAGGGGTCAAATAAATCAACACGGAATTTGTGTTGTGAGAAGTTGGTAAAAAAACAAGTGGTAGGTGCATTTAGTGAAAAAAACTGCTGTAAACCGGTAAATTCCATCCTGACATAAACCTTCTCCCGCATTTGAAGCAGAAGAAGTAGAGGAAGTTTTAATCCCATATACTTTTTTGTCAAGGGCTCTTTTGGTTTAGTGTTCAACAAACTTGATAGTTTGTTTGTGGATAGAACATAGCATGGGGACTAGGTCGTTGATAAAGTCAATCAGATTGTAAATATTGGAAATTGTTCTGGGAGCGTATTAAGTTTTTTGCTCTTCAAACTATCACATTCTCGGTATCTGCGTATACAAATTGCTATTCATTTTCTCGCGAATTAAAGAATCCACTTTAGCCACAAGCATCGTTGCAAAGGTTGCAATGACTGAGGGGATAATGTAATGCGACCATGAAAAACTATTTTATGATCATGATATGAATTCGGCGTACGGCTAGAGCATGATTCAATATTTAATCAGAAACAGTACCCAATCTGTCTGACTAAAGCGCTGTTCCCAGGATTCATGAAAAACAGTATAAGTGTACTTCCACAATGACGAACTGGTTCCTCTATAAGCTAGCATTCGTTAAGAAGCAAGAGCATGTCGTCAACCACATGGTTTAAATCGCAAGATATGGCCTTTGTCACGCCTTGATGTTCAGGGGATATACAAACGGCTCACCTTCGGTTATTGTGAGATGAAATGAAATAATCCTCTCAAATGGGATGCGATTATTATTTTTTAAGCAGGAGCTGTAGACACGCTTGTTTAGATTTCAGTCTTAAATGTAACCAAACCAGATCTGTAAAAAAAGAGTCTGTTGGGAAAACGAAATCAAGTACAACAAATGATGGGTGGGTATGAACGAACTTCAAATAAAATTAGTGCAAGTGTAATTTTATTGGATCTTAATAAGATCCATATTATATTGTAATATATTAATTGAGCTGATTTGATATCCTAAATAAGGAACTGGTTGAGAGATCCACTCGTCACATGGTACAGTGCAGCAGTCTAGATCAAAGTAAAAACTTTAGCCTGGATCAGGTCAGTCCTCTTCTACCCAAAGATTACAAAAACTTCCAATGGGCCAGCATTAAGTTTTCCATTAGTCGAGAATAAACCAGTGCCGTCGGCAGCAAAAGTTAAGGTGAAAAAACGTCGAAGGACTAGGTCGGTAAGAGCCCGTCGGAGGCAGTTTTTTGAAAAAACATGTTCTTAACAATAAGGCACATTTGTTTTTTGCATGCAAGGAAGAATATTACTCTTGTTGGGACAATAGACTGACGATGGGTCCACATATACACTTTCTCTGACATAAGGGGTTCCGGAGCTCAATATCAACATCATCTGATTGATGGTATGGTCATTGAATGTCCTCGCCAGCTGTTTGACTATGCCTTGGCCTGTCGGGAGCCCCTGTGCTGAGATAATGTGCTTCTTGGTTTGTCATAACAGACATTTTGGTGGAACCCTTGTCGAAAATTTAACAGATACTCGGGAGCTACCAACGCAAGAAATCAAAACCAGAGGATGAAACAACACGGGTAATGTGTACAAAATAATAAACCCGCGCATCTGAAGAAAATAATTATACAGTAATATAATTGGAAATTGCTTAGCAGAGCAATTTTCCATACAGTCCCACCCACGTTCTCTTTCGTCCATACTGTCTTCTGACTAGTGATTTAGAGTGCTGTTGATATCGTGTGTAGCTGTGATGCCTCAGCAATTTCCCTAGCGATGGCCTTCTGTCTGAACCAGAAGTGCAAAGGACGGTAGGGGGAAGATTTTATTATAGCATGACTATCATTCTTTTACACATCTGACCTGTAAAGATGATGGGAAAATTGGGGAGGTAACACTTGAAAAATAAAGATTCTCGCTGGAGGCAAGGGACATGCATGTTGTTACAAATGTGCTCAACGCATAAAACAGTGAAATGACTCTAGCAGAAAGTTAGATTGATTTAAAATAAGCATAAATGTGCTAATCTAGGCATATGATTAGGTCGCCACCTAACTTTACAGTATTGGCAACACAGCGCTAGTGTAGGCCTGTTCATTATGTTAAACCGGGCATTTCCGTGTTGTGCTGCGTCCAGTAACACGGGCGAATAGCGCTTATATAGCCTGTTGACCATACACTCCCACAAAGTCTAGATCTGGATAAATTTTAGCTCCTTTCTCTCTTGGCCTGCGTGGCTTTGGAAGTTCTTATTCTGAAAACAATGGCATTTTGGTGACTCCGGTAAGAGTTCATACTTGTCCTGTCTCGGATCCGAGCCTCTATATCAAGGGTGCAATGTTTTTATTTGAATAAAGGTATTCCTTGACAACGCCCAAAGATACTGGATGAGTTCCCATAACGAATTACCTAATGGATAGAGAAAAGACTATATCATATTCTGAAATATCCTGCCACTCATATTTTATGGAAAGAACTCCGCTAAATGAAGTAGGGCTAATGGAGGCAAGGAAATTTGTTCGTTGTGCGTTAATAAAAGTGTAACACGCACAATATAGAGTTCTATCAATGCCTACCTGCTGGTGTTGAATCACAATATTTCAACACGTGCTTGTGCTCTAGAATAGCAAGAGCAGAACTTGACTGCGGTACATCTCTCATTAGACAATATCAATATATACGTAATAATTTACAAAACAGTTAACTTTTTATAAAATCCACCATTCAATCCATATAATTTGTACCACTGTAGACTGCTGACGGTTCAGTGCACGCAGTTGAGGTACATAAAATTCAGGCGTAGGGTTAACAGAAGAGAATAATCACGAGCCTCTAATAGGTCAGCCCATGAACTTCAATGTTAGGTCGATGCTAAGAAAGGACGACCTCGAAAAAACCTTTGAAGAAAATTCTCGGCCACGCCATCATAAAAAATGTGCTCTAGCAACTCCTACGCAAAAATGAATCAGATAAGTAGTAAGTTTAGTGTAACTTGCAATATTTTATAAATTATTGTGTGACTAAAACAACATCTTTTGTAAAAAAAAGTGTTCCGTAGGGTAATTATAATGGGGTTCCAAGAAATCCTCTTAAATGTAATTAGACTCTGGAGCATGACTTGGTAAAATTACATTTTATTGATAATTCCAGTGATTTTCATTTTATGCGATTCCGGTAAACTCTGTTGATTTTCCTTATAATGTGTCCTATGTCGCAAAATGTATTATTTTGAGAAAGAAAGACCAACATTAACTACGTCATGAGCAACTCCCTATCATATATTCTGGCAGTGATTAGCGTTAGGGGCTTTTAAGGTGGCAGATCACACGACTTGCTTTTTCGAGAGTATCGATATACTGTTGACAATCAGCATTTCTTTGATCGCAATATGTAGCAGAAACATTAGTATCTTATTCTAATCTTTAAAATCAGCACTCTATGTTAGCTTTCTTTCTGTTCTGATGTGCTATAACACAGATATTATGTTTGGAAGTAACTCTCTAGTTAATTGTGTTCTATCTTTCCTTCATCTAGTTCTCTTTTGTATCATTCTTGGTACAATTTGTGGTGAATGTAAAGGTCACGTAACCAGGGGTGTAACTGAAAAGTTGTTATATTTTAATTCCTCTTAGGGATTCCATAGAAGTAGTGTAATATATTTTTTGCGTCATCCAAACTTGTCCCTGTTTGGTTTTTTTGTGTTCTAGCAACTGCAACAGTAGCCAAGAAATGCAACATAGTTAAATGGCATTTTTGAATAGTTAAAAGAAATATAATTTGAATTCAATTATCTATGAGTGATTACTGACACAACAGTAGATTTTCTGGCGTTTCATTGGTTGATGGCGCAACATATGTTCCTAAAACAGTCAAATGCATTTGTGACTATTTTCATATCGCTTTGTGTCCAAAGACACCTGATTCTTGTTTTCACCTTGTCCGTTGTGATTGCTCACCCCTCCAGGTGTCGCTATTTTCCCCCAGTGTATGTATTCGCAAAGCCCTGTAAGTAATAGACCTGATCCTACTCTGGGTTGGCCCCACAGTGTCGATGCTTGTATTTACTAATTCCAAAGTCATCGCCAGAACAGGTATTTTGTCTGTTCTCTCAGCTTTTTTGTCATCTTCAAACCTTGTTATCTTACCTCACGTTTTTGACTCTTGCCTGTTTCTGGGACTTTGTACCATCGCGCCTGACCTTTCTGCCTGCCTTACACCGACCTGCTGCCCACTCTGTACCTCCCTGGCATTCTGAAATCCTTTGGTTTTTGTGAACTTTGGTTCCTGTCCACGATATCTCTTGTCCTACTGCCCGTTGGATTAATAAACATTGATTAAACTCCAACGTATCTGCCTGCCTCTGTATCTGGGTCTCGGCCTGTTCATGAAACTATTATGTTAAAATTTATCGGAAGACTACTTTCTCATTCTCTGTGCCAAAGTTCTTTTAAGAATGCAAAGTCATAAGGCCCGAAGAAGTCCAACAAAATAGTATGATTACTTAGAACCACCCAAAGTCATCAATTGTTTTAATAAGATTTGAACGGCAATTAAGCCACAATAAGAGCCACAAATAGACCATAATTAGACCACAAACAGACACAATAGAACACAATAGAGCCACTAAGAGCCAAATAACCACAATAGCCCTTGCGATCAACTTTTCACCACTGTTTACGCGTTCTCTGAGCAAGCAATGCGAACGGGTCTTGATAAATCAATGAATTTTCATTTTCACTGAATCTCGTTTGATATGGTTATCCGACAAATTAAGCAGTGTGATGAAACTGATTGAGATTATGTTGCTCTCACTCAGCTTCACTAATCTCATAGCAAAGGTCTGAAACTTAATGTAATAAGTATTCTGTTTTTATTTCTAATAAATTTGCTAAAACTTCTAAAAACTCTGTATTTTTCTTTCTCATATGGGGTATTGTGTAAGATTGATGAGATTTTTAAAATATCTGAATCATTTTAGAATAAGTCTTGTAACATAACAAAATTGGAAAACAGTAAGAGGTCTGGAATACTTTCGAATTTTTATTTCTATTCTCCTTTATTTAACTAGGCAAGTCAGTTAAGAACAAATTCTTATTTTACAAGACGCCCCCCCTACCCGGCCAAACCCGGACGATGTGGGCCAACTGTGCACCGCCCTATGGGACCTCATCATCGGCCACATGTGATACACCCCAGGATCGGACACCAGGTCTGTAGTGAATACCTCTAGCACTGAGATACAGTGCCTTAGATCGCTCGCCTCTCGGGAGCCACTTTGGGAGCATACTCGAATGCACTTTATGTATTCCATTTGCTGATGCTATCCTTGATATGATCCTGCTGATGAGGCACATCCAGCAGAAAACCTCCAATCACAAAACGTGCATCACATAAGTTCAACCATAAGTGAGAAACCGACCTTCCTTTCACTGCCCCTGGATGGCTACAGACTGGAGGAGCAAGGTTGCGGCATGGGATGTATTCAAGCTAACCTTCACAACCGCAAGTGCTCTATGCTTTGAATCATGGAAAAATCAATAGAAATTCAAGCCAAGACCTACAATGAAAAAAAGTTGCACGACGTCCACAAGTCTGGTCCAATCCCTTGGGAGCCAATTCCAAAATGCCTGAAGTACCTAATCGTTCCTATACTTACAATGAACAAACAATAGTACGCGACAAATATAAACACCATTGGCCCACGCATGCGCTCAAGCCAGCCAAACAAGGCCAGAACGAGAACGACATTCTGTCTCTTGAGAGATGAAGTCGTACTTTGGTGTCAAAATCAATCCCAGAACAACACCAAAAAAGACCCTGTAACATGCTGGGGATAAACTGTATTTTGTCAAAGAGTATCTATAAATCCACAGTAAAACCGACGTCCTATAACTTGGTGACTCAATAGACCTGAAAGGCCGATCAGCAGGAAAAGCCACTGGCTCCAAAACGCCCATAAAAGCCAGACTATGTTGCCAACGCACATGGGACCAAAATCATACTTTTTGGGGAAATATCCTCGATATTTGTCTGATGAAACAAAAAATAATCTGTTTGCCATATATGACCATCGTTATGTTTGAGCGAATAAAGGGGGAGGCTGCAGCGAAAGAATTAGCCATCCCAAACGTGAGCGGGGGTGGCAGCATTCATGTCTGTAGGGGTGCTTGCTTGCAGGATGTCCTGGTGCACTCACAAAAATACGATGGCAAACATGAGTGGAAAATTATGTGGGATGATATTGAAGCAACCATCTCAAGACATCAGTCAAGAGTTATAAGCTTGTCGCAAATGTTCTTCCAAATGGACAATGACCAAGCATACTTCCAAAAGTTGTGGGAAAATGGCTTAAGGACAAAAAAGTAAAAAGGATTTAGGATTGCATCACAAAGCCTGACCTCAAATCCTATAGAAAATGTGTGGGCAGAACTGAAAAAGTGTGTGCGACCAGGGAGGCCTACAAAACTGACTCAGTTCACAACAGCTCTGTCAGGAGGAATTGGGTCACATTCACCCAACTAAGTGGGGAAGTGGAAAGGCTATCTGAAACGTTTGACCCAAGTTAAACAATTTAAAGGTAATGCTAAAGCCATAATACTAATGGGAGTGTATGCATTAGTGTATGCAATTAGTATGCTGACCCACTGGGAAGCGATGAAAAGAAATAAAGCTGAAAATAAATCATCTCTCTCCTATTATTCTTCATTTCACATTCATTAAATAAAGTGGTGATCCTAACTACCAGAACAGGGAATTTTACTAGGATAAATGGTCAGGAATTGTGAAAAACGAGTTTTAAATGTATTTGGTCTAAGGTGTATGGTAACGTCCAGACTTCACACTGTATATTGCATGACCTACACAAACTCCTGTAGCATTGCAATACATATTTCACACGGAAGTAATTTAGTAACAGAGCCTCTGACCGTTCTGGCACCATTTACCTATCAGTAATCCCCCCTGGCCTTGGTGACAGTGAATGTTTTTTAAACCTGTTCCTCCAAGCGTATTCTGGTCCCCTGGACCACCTGTCTCAGACCTTCACAATGCTCTGTCACATCACGCTGCAGCTGGAGGCACGTGAAGCAGAGGAGATTGTCATTGTCTCCATAGTTCACAGGTATTTGACGACATCGCACATATCACACGTTCTCCCTTTCGATATGTTTGAACAGTGGGAAATTTTGACAATCCTCATCCCACTAAGCTGGATATGGTGGCGCTTTTCCTCATACAACTTGATTGACATTCATTTGGTTGAGCGACTGCCTTGGCTTCCGTGTGTAAGCGAGCCAAGTAGGGTGCGTTGAAGTGATTTCAACACCGTGGACGGCACGGCGCCGTTTTTGTGTCCAATGGGAGATCGGTTAATTTCCAATTTCCGGAAAGGATCCGTTAACGCTACTCGCGTTGGCGCTGTCGAGTTTATCCCCTCCGTAATGGAGGTTTGACCACAGTTGAGAGTGGCTAGACTAGAGAGGTGAATAACCTGCTTGTAAAACCTAGCGCGCATAACAATTGAGTTAATGTGTGATATGTTACTAAGGAGTCTGTCAATCAAAGGATGTATAATGCAAAAAGTGAATGACAGGAGATTTTATGTCAGCTTTTGTCCATCTGTAAATATTTTGCAGGCTATTAGTTCCAATAATATGAAGTTGCTTGCATGGAACGTTGTTCTTTATGGGTTCGCGATTTCCAATCAAATCTTTACGTCTATCCAATATGGAAAGTTGACTCGTAGGATTATAGGGTATGTCAATCTGCACATGTGTGAAGGAACGTAGGGGACCAATGTGGAGTTTAGAGTGTCGCTGAGTGTGTCGTTGTAGTAGCATGTGTTTAAAGGCTAAGTCCTTTTAGATGATCCGCATCACTGGGGCCCACGCTGGCGTTCTCTCAGCCCCACTGTGCTGCCCATGGGCTCGCGTCCTGTGTGCCACCACTTCCTCTGGAGGTCCCCCTTGAGGGGAGCAGTCAGCAGTTCTAAACCTCCCCTCTGGCAATATGGTCCCCAGAGATAACACACCAGAGCCCATTCGTGATCGGGCAGATCCATCGAGCACGGGGAGGCAGAACTCCAGTGCAGACGTAAGCTACTGTCTGGTCTCAGGGAACCTCCTGTGACAACCCCCGCTGTACTTATAACCTCTCTCACTCTCTTTCCCTACCTTATCTCTCTAACTCAATCTCTAACCACCACTCCCTGCCCCATCCATTACTATCTTTTCCGCACTTTCCTGCCCGCCCCTTTCATTTGTTCTCCTCTGTTGCGAGATGGGATCACCTTCTAGTTTTCTTCTTTCTTCTTTTCCTTCCCCTTAATTACTCTTCCGATTGCGTTGCTCGCCTATGTGAGCGCATCTCGATTCGTATGGGCTGTCCTTCACCTGCCCAGGCATACCTGTCATCATCTTACCGCTATAAAAAAAATCATGGGTGCAGGTGTGGCCCAGGGAGATTACAGTGTAGATTGCTGTGTTTGGGAACAGGTGGTCGCCGTCAAGATGCATCTGTAGAGTGGGAGCCCTGAGGGATGTAAGCTGTTTGCGGTGCGCCACAAGGTGGGGAACGAGCGTGAGCGTGTTGTGTGATGTTACAGCTTCCAGGCTTATGGCCGGGGAACGGCGTCCCAGAGGGGTTGGTGCAGCCTATGGTAGCCAGTGAGCTACCCTCACTCGAGCGTCATCCAGGTCTACCGCCTAGAGTTGTGCCGTAGCGAACTAGTAATGATATATCCATGCACCAGACGCTAAAAGAGCGACCTCACACGAGCTGAAGTGAATTAAGGAAATGCTGTTTATTGCATGGCTCCTTTGAGATACAAAACACACCATACCACCACAAAACAAACACACTAAACACCTCTAACAGATCATAATCTCAAGTATAGTTTATTGTGGTAAATAGTAACTCATTATTAACCAGCCAGAGGAAGGGATTGAGTATTTGAGCAGTATGAAAATAAGTTTTAATATGTCAATAGAGCAGTCAAGTGTATCCAATATAAATGTGGTTCCTTTTCATTTGCTTGAGATAACACTGAGTCTACACACTAACAACATTAGAAGAACACCATGCGGCTTCGTTAGCGCATGACATAGACTGACCAGGTGATCCAGGTGAAAGCTATGATCCTGATTATTGTCACTGTTAAAATCGTCCCCCCCGCAAAGAATCGCCTAAAAATTCCACTTCAATGGTGTAGCATAGACGTGGAAGAGACAGGTTAAAGGGAAGGATTTTTGAAGTTCCTTTGAGCATGTTTTTGTGTAGAATGCCATTCAGAGGGTGAATGGGCAAGAACAGTGCATGGTACTACCCGCGACCTTCCTGTTAGGCATATACTATAGACCAACAGAGTAAAACGAGTAATGGATGACTATAAAGCTCAAACCTAAGATTATTTCTCCATCCCACTGGGGAATTACTCATGGCCACAGCTGATCAGCAAGGGACATTTTCCTCACCCCAGCATGAAGTAAATTTTATAACCCCCCCCTTTAGGTGGAGTCTCCTCCTTCTCTCTAACATTACCAAATTCTTTTGTTGCTAGCGGTTACCTTTTGCTAGTGCGACGTGATGTGCAGTGAGTAACAATTTTTACTCTCTTCTTCTCTCTCCCTCTGCTATTTTTAGGCTAAATACAAATAGAGTGTTAAGTAGAACAATAGACAGGGAATAATTAAAGGAAGCAGTAAAACATAAACGGCAATGAGGGTCTAATACTAATAAGGCAGGGGGTTGGACCTGGTCGTACATCCGAAGTCAACGTGGAGGCGTCGCTATAATACAGAGGGGTATGGTCACATTTGAGTCCATGTGGCAAAGGCTATATCTCACGCCTCAGCACGAAATCAGAACCCTCCCCGAACTCACTGGCGGGTACCGAGTACAACCAGCACTCGGCAGTCAAAAACTTTGTGGAGGCACGATATAGCAGGTACAGGGGGAATAGTACTCCTTGCGTACCACGGAGAAGAAAGTCAATGTGGGACCGGACCGGCCTCAGACCCCAACTGACCACTCAGGCATGGCCACCAACAGATATATACAGTGGGGTACTGTGGTACAGAGCTGAGACAGAGGTCAATGTGGAGGTCAGTTGGATATAATCAAGCGTTCTGGGGGTACCTGTGGGCCATTGTCATAGACAGGTACACACGAATAGAGAGCTGACCAATGTGGAAGAGCCACGGAGGCCAGCGTCACCCCCCCGATCATATAACAACGCCAGGGAGAGACACAGGTACGGTAACACACAGACAGGAGCGGATCAATGTGCGAAGGGCTCAAATATAAACAGCATCAGCAGCATGGGTACCGGTCAACGAGGATCAAAATGTGGAGACAGCGCTAATACACATAACAGAGCAGGGAGGTACCCTGGTACCAGAGTAGAGTTCAATGTGGAGGACACCTTCCATCATACAAGGGAGACACGGATCCGTACTGCATTGGTACACGGAGTGCAAAATGTATGGGAAGGCGCATCACTAACTCCAGGGGGTAAACCTTGGTACAGCAGGTAACAAACAGACCCAGAGACCAACAGACACACAGGAGACCACAGAGTCAGATTGTGGAGGCTAATACGGGGGTAACCCAGTACAAGCAGTCAATGTGGAGGCCTTATAATCAGGGGTACCCAGCCAACCCCAGCCCGGAGTAACACAGGAGAAGAAACCGACAGAGAACCGAAACACCAGACAGAGCACCACAGCAAAGAGAACACGAACAGAGACCTCACAAGGAAGACAACACAGACAGACGAGGACACAAAAATTGTGGAGCAGGCTATATACAAGGGGTACCGGTACAGAGCTCAAAATGTGGAAACAGCTTATAAGTAACAGCAGGCAGGTAGATAGTGATCTAGACATGGTACCAAGAACAGACAGTACAAATAAGAAGAACAGACAGAGTACATTACAAGACACATGAGGAACAGACAGACAGAGACATAGGAGAGTCTACAAGTGTGGACGACATTACAGGGAGTTAAACCGGTATTAGATCGCGTCTCAATGTGGAGGCTATATACCGGGTACTGTGTCAGATGGTATCAATGTGAGGCTATATACAGGGGGTACCAGTACAGAGTCAATGTGGAGGGCTAATACAGGGTACGGTACAAGTCAATGTGGAAGGCTATAATACAGGGGTACCGGTACTAGAGTCAATTGTGGAAGCTATTAACAGGGGTACTGGTACACGAGTCAATGTGGCGGGCTATATATACAGGGGGGTACCGGTACAGAGTCAATGTGGAGGACTATATACGGGGGTATCCGGTTAGCAGAGTCAATGTTCCGGGGCACCCAAGTTGTGAGGTAAGTGAGGTGTATGTCAAGTGGGGAGAACAACGTATTTAATACACTGCCATTTTGGCAGGTTTTTCCCCTACTTCAAAGCATGTAGAGGTCTGTAAGTTTTTTACCAGTAGGTTACACTTCAACTGTGAGTAGACAGAATCTAAAACAAAAATCCAGAAAATCACATTGTATGATTTTTAAGTAGTTCATTTGCATTTTATTGCAGGATTTCAGGATTACAGGATTTCTCATAACCATCCGGGTTAGAGTCCCGCTCCTTGAAAGCGGCATCTCTACCCTTTAGCTCAGTGCGGATGTTGCCTGTAATCCATGGCTTCTGGTTGGGGTATGTACGTATGGTCATGGTGGGGATGACGTCATCGATGCACTTATTGATGAAGCCAGTGACTGATGTGGTGTACTCCTCAATGCCATCGGAACATATTCCAGTCTGTGCTAGCAAAACAGTCCTGTAGCTTAGCATTCGCATCATCTGACAACTTCTTTATTGACCGAGTCACTGGTGCTTCCTGCTTTAGTTTTTGCTTGTAAGCAGGAATCAGGAGGATAGAACTATGGTCAGATTTGCCAAATGGAGGACGAGGGAGAGCTTTGCATACGTCTCTGTGTGTGGAGTGAAGGTGGTCTAGGGTTTTTTCCCCCTCTGGTTGCACATTTAACATGCTGATAGAAATAAGCTAAAACAGATTTAAGTTTCCCTGCACTAAAGTCCCTGGCCACTAGAAGCACCACCTCTGGATAACGTTTTTTTGTTTGCTTATGGCCTTAAACAGCTCATTGAGTGCGGTCTTAGGGCCAGGATCGGTTTGTGGTGGTAAATAGACAGCTACGAAAATATAGATGAAAAATCTCTTGGTAAATAGTGTGGTTTACAGCTTATCATGAAATATTCTACCTCAGGCGAGCAAAACCTCAAGACTTACTTTATATTAGATTTCATGCTCCAGCTGTTGTTAGCAAATATACACAGACCGACACTCCTTGTCTTAACAGAGGCAGATGTTCTATCTTGCCAATGCAGCGTAAKACCCGCCAGCTTGTATTTTATCCATGTCGTCGTTCAGCCACGACTCAGTGAAACATAAGATTTTACAGTTTTWAATGTCACATTGGTAGGATATTCATGATTGTTGTCACGATCGTCGTCAGGGTGGAAATGACCGGACCAAGGTGCAGCGTGGTGAGCGTACATTTCTCTTTATAATGAATGTCGCCAACAAAACAACAGAAACGAACGTGAAGCTGACTAGGGCTATACAGGCCACTAACACAGACAACTACCCACAACTAAGGTGGAAAAAAAGGCTGCCTAAGTATGATTCCCAATCAGAGACAACGATAGACAGCTGTCCCTGATTGAGAACCATACCCGGCCAAAACATAGAAACAGAAAACATAGAAATAAAGACACTAGAATGCCCACCCTAGTCACAGGGCGTGACAATTGTAGCTCGTCTATTTTGTTATCCAATGATTGTACGTTGGCTAATAGGACTGATATTAGAGGCAGATTGCCCACTCGCCGTCGTTTCCTTACAAGGCACCCCAACCTATTATCTTAGTCTCTTTCTCATGTGAATGACGGGGATTTGGCCTTGTTGGGTGTCTGAAGTAAATCCCTTCGACTCATTAAAAAAAATCTTATCCACAGACAAGTACAAGGTAGGAATCCTTTGTTCTAGAATGTCCAGAAGCTCAGCATGTTCTTTCTCGAGTACAGAACATAAGCATGACATGTGTCGAAGCAACGATTATGCTCACAAAGACAATCTACAATATAGACAGTGAAAAAAAACACCACACAATAGCATAAATTTGGTTGTCGGAAATGCCGTAAAGACGGCAAGCCATTCTCCTTGGTCTGCCATTGTAAAATACCGTATCTCAATGCATTGACGCTCTAAAAACCTAACATTACCTTAAATCCCATAAATTCCCATGTGTAGACCTCCACAATCAACTCTGATACCACAAATAAACAGTTTAGTGGTAACCCTAAATTAATTTACGGGCACAGTTGATCACCCCCCCCCCCCTTCTTGGCACTCATCTTCTGGCGTATTCTTCATTTTCTTATTCAGATAGCGTTATAATTAATATGCCACTGGCACATATGTAATTCATGCCTGTCACAGTTGATGGCCCATGATAATGRCCCGATTTCAATACCTGGGGGATAATCTGAATTTCCCACGCCCACGAATCTCTCACCTGAGCCGCCACCACCATTCTGTACAGTCCATTCTGTCTGGTCCATTTTCCCACCAGATTACCAGCAACATGAGAGAAGTTTGGATTCGGTCTGATTCGGTCTTATGTAGCAAAATTTGATTTTTCTTTTTTTTTACATTGGATAAAAGCAGAGTCAGAGCTACAAAGTGGTATATCATACGATGCATAATTCTGCTTTGAAAGTTGATCAACTTGTATCCTCACTTTTGAGAAAATGTCCCATTCAGCATTGTTCATATCCTCTTAAGCCAGCCTCACCCATCTCTTTAAGGATTCACATGTGAGGTCATGTGCTAAACGATATCAGTGATAATTGAGGTAGTTCTATGCATAAAATCAGGGGTAAAAAGGATGAGGAGCAGGATAAAAAAAAWMTGTAGCAGCAATGTATGGCGTGTGTGTTAGGAGAGAGTCGTTTGAATAGAGGCACTGCWGATAGTGCTGATGACTGGGAACTACGCATGAACAAGATAATTTATATTTGGAGAYRCTGTTTCTGTSCTGCCCTTGACTTTGGTGAGGGCATGTYACGACCGTAGCCTATTCGTCGCAAAACTCCCTGATCTTCTCAAAKAMATACYTTTGTCTAGTTGTGTCCAGTCCAGGCAGARCATCTATGGGAGGAAGGATGTCAGCGTTGCGCAGCAGCTGAAACCTGGTRCKGACTGAGTCCSAACGCTCCTTGGCGACAACAACACCAGCCTCCAGAGAATCGAAGCTGTAAAACAGGAAATAACATTTTTTTTTATGTGAGATCAGTAAAAGTAGTGGCAATCATGTTGGAGGTCAATTAAATAATCAAAACGTGTTGTTTATGCTTTACATACCAAGTGTTGTCATCGATTCCTTGTAGAGTCACCACACTGCTGCTTTTGTCAAATGGGATGGCAGCAGCTTTCCACCAAGTGTTTGTGTCCTGGGTGGTGTCCTGGTAATACTATTGCATTATCSTCTGCGTAGTTGTTGATAAAGTTCACAACTCGCTGCAAGACCTCATYCTTCAGCTGTCACCTGTGCTTGCTTGGGCCAGCTCTCTTTTTGATGGGAGGCATTAGACCATTCTCCTTGTATAACTGGTGGAGGAGAGTGAGGCGTGTTCTACTGATGCTGAAAGACAAATTCCAGATTAAAATATTTTGGCATTATTATACAATAGATAGCCGTAATTACCGACAGACACACCTGGATAACTTGATGGGTCATGTAATCATCTGGCAAAGTGGAGTCTTTTGTTTAGACATGCTAGCTTAACAATGAAGCATAATCTCAATCCATAGAGTAATAACAATACAAACCGATTGTCATAGKTAGCTAAAGTTAACCAAATAGGTTTAATGTTAGCTAGTTAGCTAGCTAACATTAGGCTATAACTAACAATGTGAAATGGCATTCTGAGATAACATTACTACACYCAGATCATAAACATAATGTTATCTAGCGAGCCAGCCATCTAACGTCAGCTAGCTAGCTAACAGTAAACTTTAACTTGCAATGAAAACAAATTTCTGACAAAATTTGAAACATATAATACCTGAAAATGTAGTTAGACTCTTACCCGTATACATGGATGCACACTTCACGGCATMAAATAAGATGRCCTGTGTCGTTTCTGTTATGTTTGTACAGCTTTCTTGGCCCGTTGAGTCAAGTCACTCTGGTTCACACTGACCATGTGCAATGCCATGAGAATCATCTTGTTAAGCTTTAGCCCCCACCCAAACTCTGACCATTTTACTCGCCCTAGCAGAGCTGGTTAGACTGTTATCTTGTTATCCAGAGCGTTGGTGACTGTAACTGTGCTCCTGGCAACAATTTAATTACGCCTTTTTTGCTGACGTTTACTGACACCAGCCATATTCAACCGGTGTTGAGCGTTCGTAAATTCAGCAGTTATTCTGCGCTTTGGCACACTCAGACGAGAGTTCTCTGAAACAATTGTTGCAGTGACATTCTATTCAAATGGATACTTGCATAGTGGAGTTTTGTGTTAAGTTTTATTACACAACACATTTAAAAAACTGTAATTAGGTAGTTTGGTGTCTGTATTGTACATGCTGGCTCTACCGTGCGATTTCTGACGTGGTAGCTATGATGTAGCGAGTAATGTAAACTGATTTATACTAAAACTATTCATATTTTTCTGTAACCAAAAAACATAGTTATCTTGTGTAACATTCAGTTATGGACTGTCATCTGAAGGTAGTTTTTTCCTAGGTTTATTTAGGTTTGGTTCTAGCGTTAGTTGCAGGTGGCTTGTGCATCCTACACTGCCAGCCTACATGTGCTGTGAAAAATGTCATGTCTGTCTTTATTATTTAGGTGAGACCTAACAATAATATATGTGTGTTTTTCTTCTGTAAACATTTAAAAATAATCGGACATGATGCTGGATTGACAAGATGTTTATTTCTTCAAATGCTGATCATTGGAACTTGATAATCGTGTTGAAAGTTAAATATTTCAAACAAAAATTTTTGATTGCCGTCTGGCCCTTTTCACATGGAATGATGGGCAGGAGTGCAGCTAGCAGCACCTCGTGCCTCAACAAAGGCTTTTAACAGGCAGTTTTGTTTGTTGATTTTTGAGTCATGCTTCCAAAGGGGAAATTACCAGTTCCCTGGGCCATGGACCTTTGGTATAATATGCTAATTGATTTTGTTCAGGTCTGCCTATAAAAAGGAAAAGATATGTTGATAATGGTTTACTTGTTACCAAATATATTGAGATTTCCACACCTTGAGTGATATACACTGCTTCAAAAAAATAAAGGACACTTATACAACACAATGTAACTCCAAGTCAATCACACTTCTGTGAAATCAAACTGTCCACTTAGGAAGCAAACTGATTGACAAAAATTTCACATGCTGTTGTGCAATGGAATAGACAACAGGTGGAAATTATAGGCAATTAGCAAGAACCCCCAATAAAGGAGTGGTTCTGCAGGTGGTGACCACAGACCACTTCTCAGTTCCTATGCTTCCTGGCTGATGTTTTGTGTCACTTTGAATGCTGGCGGTGCTTTCACTCTAGTGGTAGCATGAGACGGAGTCTACAACCCACACAAGTGGCTCAGGTAGTGCAGCTCATCCAGGATGGCACATCAATGCGACTGTGGCAAGAAGGTTGCTGTGTCTGTCAGCGTAGTGTCCAGAGCATGGAGGCGCTACCAGGAGACGGCCAGTACATCAGGAGACGTGGAGAGGCGTAGGAGGGCAACAACCCAGCAGCAGGACCCTACCTCCGCCTTTGTGCAAGGAGGAGCAGGAGGAGCACTGCGCAGAGCCTGCAAAAATGACCTCCAGCAGGCCACAAATATGCATGTGTCTGCTCAAACGGTCAGAAACAGACTCCATGAGGGTGGTATGAGGGCCCGACATCCACAGGTGGGGGTGTGCTTACAGCCCAACACCGTGCAGAACGTTTGGACTTTGCCAGAGAACAACCAAGATTGGCAAATTCGCCACTGGCGCCCTGTGCCTTTCACAGATGAAGCAGGTTCACACTGAGCACATAGTGACAGAGTCTGGAGACGCCGTGGAGAACGTTCTGCTGCCTGCAACATCCCCAGCTTGACCGGTTTGGCGGTGGGTCAGTCATGGTGGGGGTGGCATTTCTTTGGGGGCCGCACAGCCCTCCTGTGCTCGCCAGAGGTAGCCTGACTGCCATTACGTACCGAGATGAGATCCTCAGACCCCTTGTGAGACCATATGCTGGTGCGTTGCCTGGGTCTCCTAATGCAAGACAATGCTAGACCTCATGTGGCTGGAGTGTGTCAGCAGTTTCCTGCAAGAGGAAGGCATTGGATGCTATGGACTGCCCGCCCGTCTCCCAGACCTGAATCCAATTGAGCACATCGTGGGACATCATGTCTCGCTCATCCACCAACGCCACGTTGCACCACAGACTGTCCAGGAGTTGGCGGATGCTTTAGTCCAGGTCTGGGAGGAGATCCTCAGAGGACCATCCGCACCTCATCAGGAGCACTGCCCAGGCGTTGTAGGGAGGTCATACAGGCACGTGGAGTCCACACACACTACTGAGCCTCATTTTACTTGTTTTAAGGACATTACATCAAAGTTGGATCACCGTAGTGGTGGTTTTCCACTTTAATTTTGAGGTGTGACTCCAAATCCAGACCTCCATGGTTGATAAATTTGATTTCCATTGATAATTTTTGTGTGATTTTGTTGTCAGCACATTCAACTAGTAAAGAAAGAAAAGAAATATTTAATTAAGTAATTATGTTCATTTTTGAGCAGTGTATGTGACCCGGTTCAGGAAACTAGGCTATGTCGTGGGTCACTACTTCACAGGAGAGCCGTTTGAACATAAAACTTTTTTTTATATCAAAAGTGCTTTTTTTTGCTAGAATGCAGTCTCGAACATGTGAGAGTTCATGTGCCTAATAACAAACTTGTATGCCATCTGTAAATACAAATAAATGGTTAAAGTTACAAGCCTAGTTGTTAAACCACAAAAAAGAGCAGCAACCTTCCCCCTAGTCATGAATTGAGATAATGGAGTGGCTGAGACATGCCGAGAGATGAGTTTGGATTAGTCTGCCATATAGTCAGCTATCTTGTCATATATGAGCTGGTAGTATGTGTAGTAATCCTGCTAACGCAGCTTG